>NC_046166.1:20195990-20201432 GCF_011064425.1 Rattus rattus | reverse complement strand
CTGCAAATACTAGTCTTTGAAACCTCAAAGTCTATTTACACAACAAAGCCACACCTCTTAATCCTTCTCAAACAGTTTTACTTACTGGTGATTAAATATTCAAATAGATGAGCCTATGATGGTTATTCTCATGAAATCACTACATTCCTTAAATGAATGGCCTATGCATTTCAGTTGCAAATAATGTGCTTAGATATTTTCCTTGTCTCACTCAAAGCACAACAGTGGTCTTGCATAGCTCTTTCTCAGTTATACAACCTCTGCCCTCTTATCTGCAACCAGTGCTTTTTTAATCTTGTACGACCCACAGTCTTAATACCTTTAAGGAATAAAATTAATAGAGGAAAGGAGATATTCAAATATATTTTTTACTGATGGTAGCATTTGTTGTTTTAACAATCCCATGAAATAAATAGGTTGTTAGTACTCCTAGTTTAGTGACTATATTTAGAAGTTATTTTAATTTTACAGGTATTTTATGTGATCATAAAATTATGCTTGTTTATTATTCATATAGCAATTTAGGTCTTCACCTAAATTGATTTCTTTTTTCTTCAAATTGCTTTCAAATTAAAATATGATTCATACTATTGGTTCATCTATCAATAAATAGTATTATAGTAAGATCTACTAGAAGTGTTCTTAATGTTAATTCATTGATAATTTTCTAATCTTTTCCAAAGTTAGGAGCTTCTGTATTTAAAATACTGTACAGAGACGTGGAACTTGAACATGACAGCTTTAAGGTGTACTGGGTCACCTAGGTTGTGCATAGTAGATTGCCACTGCCTTGTTTGCTCATCTCTTAGCTTCTTGTTTCTCCTGCAGCAATATGAACACCTTTGCAGGACTCAAGAAACAATGCACTCTTTTTGATCTAATCATAAATGTGATTAACTTCTTATGCTTTATTTTACAAAGGCTTTTGACAGTTGCCATTAATAACGCAATCTGTTTTCTTCTTTATGTAGATGTTCTATTTTCAAGAATTGCTACTAGACATATTTGAAGTTCTTGTGAATTTCCTAATGAGCATATGATATTTTTGTTAAAGATCAGCAGAACCAACCATCTAGACATCTATGTATTCCTCTATTCACACTTTAATTCTTAAACTCACTAATCATCTACTACCTGATCATCTTTCCACTCATAAATTTTCTCCATTCATCTATTAATCTTTCATTAACCTATTCCTTTTAATTCCCTCATTGTTTTCTAAATTAAAAGAGAGGAAAGCATAAGATATGTTTAGATTCTTTTATGCAAATATCTATCCACACATTCACATTCACACAGTAACTAACACAATACCTTCCATAGTAAAGATTAACTATCAGGAATAAACTGCTGCTCTCATTGGATTATGAAGTAGAAAGGCATTGTGCTTTGCTAGGAAGAGTTTTTTTGCAATGATAGAAACATTTCCATGTTTTAAAAAGTAGTTTAACACTGAACACTTTCTACTTTTTCTCTGATAACATAAAAGGTAAAAACCTAAAAGGTATTGCTTTGATTTTGAAGAAAAATCACTGTAACAAAGAATGTCACAATTAATGCCCTTGATAACTTATACTGATAGTCCTGAATCAAAAATGAAAGCTGATAATTCAAGGCCATAGCACTAAATTCCATAACACTTTTCCAGAGGGAGAAGAAATGGAGGCAAATGATTTATACTAGTTAAAAAAAGAAAGAAAATTATTCTTGGCTATGATAATTTCCCTGTCTGTCCCTAAGAATTAGAGTTGTTGGCCATTACTGTTTGACAGGAAGAAACTGAAACAAGCTGCTGAATTTACAAGTTGCTTTTAAAACTAAATTTTATAGCACCGGGAATTAAGTACTTTGTCTACAACTTATGGCTGCTGTTGGAGTTTGGATGCATATAAGTGCTGGGAAGAGGTGAGGAAATGAAGTAGTTTCTTAGGCTCTGATTCAGGAAAGAAACCTACCCAGACTCTGAATGTAATGTCTGATAGGAAACTGCATATTCCCTGGCTACTTGTGGAAATGCCACTTGATAATGAGTTTTGAGCCATGCTCTTTTCTCAGAGTGGAGTAATAATTTCAGTCACTGGGGAGAGCACATTATGAAACTTTTTTTTTGCTCACAAAGTTTTAGCTTTTATTAACTTTTTAGTTACCATACAGAGTAAAGAGTTACACTGTGACATTTTTATTCACATATCATATACTTTGTCACCAAGCTACATCCCAGATCTGAATAAAGCCAATCTTTGCCAAGAGAAATTGGTTGTAGGTTTAGTGCTGTTAATCAGTAGGAAATTACAATGCAAACTAATATGTTCTTTAAAAATTTTTCTGGAACTGAATGTTCATGAAAATAAAAATAATTATTAGAAGGTCCACATTCAGGGTGTCTCTTTTACCTCAATTAACCTAGCTAGGAAAAATTTCAAGATATGCTCACAAGTTAATCCAACCCAGGCCCTCCTTTATTGAGAGTCTCTCCAGGTAGCCTTGCTTGTATCAAGTTGACAAAACTAACCATCATTGTTGGTGACTCTAAATTCTATAAGCTGATAAGATCAGATCAGATATAAATCTATCCATCACATCTTTCAGCTCATCTAGAATTAAAGTTAGACCAGCTGTCTGTGCATTCCTCAGTCTAATAAAATTTATGAATAAACTTTATTTCTCACTTCTCATCACAAAGTAGACCCTCTATTTTTTATTTTTTACTTTTTTGACAAAAGGATGAGAAATAAAGAAATAGAGAAAATCATGAGGTGGATGAAACTTCAATTGGCCTTTGTCAGTTTTTTCCCCTACTGTTATTGGACATGAGGCTTTATTAGGCAACTTTACCTCTACTCTTCAGCTCATCTGCTAATGCTGGGAGATTAGAAATAGAGCCTGATACAGCTACAGGTACACGAGGTCTGGAGAGATATCTCAATGCTGAAAACATTTGCTACAACCTGCAGGATGGAGTTTGTATATTAGCATTCATGTAACAAGCTGAGTGTCCTGGCATATCTATAACCAAGGAGTTGGAGAGAAAAGTATGGGGTACTTACAGGCTTCTAGAATAGTCAAGAAAACACAAGTTCCAGGTGTGGGGAGTGATTCTGTCCTTAAAATAAGTAAAAAAGCAAAAGAGGAGACACCTGATATCCTCTTCTTGTCTTTGCCCTGATATTTGCACGTACCCACATACACATTTGCACACACCACACAAACACACACACAGACACACACACACACACACACACACACACACACAGAGAGAGACAGAGAGAGAGAGAGAGAGAGGAGAGATTGAGATATCTATACAATATATGCATTTTTGGTAATATATAAAAATGTTTTCCTGTGTCTTTGTCAAATATTCTTAGTGTTATTCATCTTTCCTTTCTCCTACTCTCTGTGTCACTCTTTACCCACCTTTTCTAGTTAAAGTCCCTTCTCCACATTTTCCCTTTCATAGCACCTGTATCTACAGGAGAACCTACTATTGCTTTTTTTTTTTTAAAAACAACTATTTTTTTTCTTGTACCCACAGTTAAGAATAGTTTTCTACAGAGGGTTTTTCTGCAGATGGAGGCTATTATAGTTATTCATATCTGGTCAAAATTCAAAGAATAAGTAATTATGGGGTGCCCAGGTCCAGTTGGGACATCTGCAACACAACAACTCCTACAGTAATACTCAGGGAACAGTATAGAACAGAGGGCAGAAAGATTACAAGAGACAAAGTATCTGAGCTCCTGCTGTAAGATAGTCTTCTAGCCATAAAGGGGAGCTGTACCCATAACGATATGACTGCCTAACAATACCCGAGAGAAGGATAGAGACGATGTAAATCTGGTACTTATGTGTGAAATTCTCGAAAATTAATTAAATACAAAAATGCAACCAAACAAGACCAAACTAAGGGAAAACCTAAGGAGAAAGCGTCCTTAAACTAAGGAAAAAAGTTAGATAAGAAATGTGGGAGAAAGAAACAAAAACACGGATTGGTAGAGGCCTTTACCAACTGAACATCTGATCTACATATATTTCTAAAAAATTAAATTAAATTAAAAACACGTGAAGTACTGTGATTTATAGAGCAGTGGTTCTTTGGTGAATGAGATAGCCCTTTCAAGGATTTGCCAATAAGCTTTAAGACACTCTAGCTGAGCAGTTATTGAGGAATATAATGGTGAGAGCAGAGACAGTCTGCTGAGACTCCTACAGAAGGTCCTTGGAACCATCACCCAGCATACAGACAACAGGTAAGCCAAGAGGAGGAACTGTTTTCATAGAACTTATGAAATAGAATTGTTTTCAGCTCTCACAACACCTTGATATCAGAAAACCATGAATAAATACAATTATGAAGTCAAAATATAATTCAAAAGAATCTTGTGTAATATTGCCCCTTGCAGCAAATGACACAGAGAGAAAAACTGTGTGATAAACCACATCATTTCAATTTTCTCCTCAGGGATTTTATAACCATATGCTTTTCTGTAGAAAAATGTGATTAATAGATAGTTCTGCCCCTAAGATTTCTGTTCCCAGTGGGACCAAGCACAGACACACTGTAGGGTCTCCAGTTGGCTCTCTGTGTTTCCTGATTTTACGGAAAATGGCATGCCTCTGTCCTTCTGAAGGGATTGACATTGAATAAAACTCTATGCAAGAATTATTCCTCTGGGTTAAAGTATTTTTCTAGAAAGTTCAAGTCAAAATTACAAATACATCAGCAGGGACAAGCAACATGTTAATTCAATTACAAGCATAAACATCTCAATGCAAATCTTCTTAAATTGTCTTTTATAGACTGTTATTCCCAAGAAGTAGTATGTAAACAAACGAAGAGATGGCCAGATAAGCTTGGCAATCTCTGAGTTAAATAAGCTGTATATACTGCCTCCTCCTCTCTTTCATTCTTCCTTCTTCCCCTCTTATTTTCTTCCTCTACCACTTTCATAATCTATTCTGTCTTTTGAAGCCATAGATTTCTCCAATGCTTTCATGTATGCTAAATGAATTTCCCTGAAGGGAACATAGTGAAAACATTTCCAAAATTTACCTGAACACAAAGAGGTCCTTGATTTGAGTGAGTCACACTTTGGCTTATCTTTGTAACTACCAGATGTGGAACTCAAGTTCTGATTTCGGGAGTGGCAAGTATCTATGAGAATGGAGCAGAGCTTAACCACTGCTATAGAGTACTGGTCCCCCGTGGAAGGACCAACAAGAACCTAGAGAGCCAAATTATATAATAATTCTTACTCTGATGAATATAATATTTTCTAGCTTACTTTCTTTTGTAACTGTATTAAGACAGTCTCATCCAGCTCAAGCTGGCCTTTAACCCACTATTTAGTTGAGGCTAACCTTGAACTCCTAATTGTTTTGTTTTGGCCTCCTGAGTCCTGGGATTGTAGACATGTGCAACTCAGCTTGATACATCTCTGATAT
>NC_046166.1:20131396-20195980 GCF_011064425.1 Rattus rattus | reverse complement strand
AGGGAGGTGGAAGGATTAGGGGATGTTGCCTGAAACAGGAAAGGGAGCCAACATTGAAATGTAAATAAGAAATACTCAAGTTAATAAAAAAAAAAAAAAAAAAAAAAAAGGCCAGAAAGTCATCTGATTTAATCCGGTCATTTAAAAAAAAAAAAAAAAGAAATACCTAATTTAATAAAAATGAAAAAAAAAAAAAAGAAAAGAAAACACAGAAGCAGCCTAGGCTTGAGGGTTGAGGGCTGTAGGTCCCTTGCTCTGCTCTGATAGGTAGTGACAGCTCAGAGAGTTAGAGATTAGAAGCTGCTTGCTTCTTTAACAAAAATTGTTTGGAAAATTATTTAATTTAGGCTTGGTTTAATTGCTTTAAAGAGAGTAGAAAAAATAATGCTCTATTAAGTCTTATAGGATTCTCATATTCTTTCAGTGTAGGCTCCATGGGAATTTTGGATGAAAATCCTAGTTAGACAAGCTGCCTGCTTCTTAATGACAGGTATTAATGGAATTGTGATTAAGTTTGTTTCTATAGTTAGCAGAAGAGAGTACAGAGTTTGCCCGAATCAAGTGGAGATTTTCACCCGCATTTAAGAACTAAGATAGGGAAAATTATATATTCCTGTTTAGATTAGTGTTTCCTATAGTCCAGAGTAGCCTCACACTATGTAATTGCAAGTTGCTTTTTACTCCTAATCCTGCATCTGCTGCTTAGTTGTGGGAAGATATTCCTGTGAGTTCTGGCTGGGTCTTGACTGGTCAGTCAGAAGGAAAAAGGGACCAATGTGTAATTGTCCTCTGACCTCCCCCACTTTTATCGGGGAATTACAAATGAAGAGGGACCTGTGTAAGAATTGTGTTCACTGACCAACATTGGAAGTGGTGTAGTCACAATACAGAAAGAGAGGGGCAAGAAGGAGGGGCTTTGGCAGCAGTTGGGATTACCAACACGTAATCAATTTTAGATGATTAATAAATGTCCCGATGGCTTTTTCTTGGGTTCCCAGACCAGGCAATCAAATCTCTGAACAAAGAACTGAACTTATTTCTAGTTACCAAGTTACTGTAGGCTTGTTAGTTCAATCAGAACAGAACATCTGGACAAACTAATGTGGCTGTGCCTAACAGGTCTGTTTTCTTTCCTGCCTCAAAATGCACAGCCTGAGGAAAAGGTGTGAGTAATCTTTGGTGTGCTCTTATATGGATTGCTAGCTCCTGGAGCACATGAGGCCATAAAGTTGGTTTCCATTCAAACTATAATTTTTGAAATTGTAATTACATCATTTCCACATTCTTTTTCCTCCCTCCCACATACTCCTCTTTGTATTTAATTTCATGGCCTCTTTTTGTCTTTTGAACAAAAATTTAAAAAATTTAATTTTCATTAGTTTTTATTAATTTTTTCATTCACTTCACATCCCAGTATCAGACCCTCTTTGCCAGTTTTGCATCACAAAAATCCCCCGCCCCATGCCTCATCCCCTTCTTCTCTGAGAGGGAGGAGCTGCCTTGGATCTGTGTCCTATCTCCCCTCCCCAACCCCAACTCCCGCCTCCATTTCAAGTCATTGCAGGACTAGGTGTATCCTCTCCCACTGAGGCCAGACAAGGCAGCCTGGCTAGGGGAACAGGACATACAGGCATTAGGGACAGCCCCCCCCCTTTACTTGTTGGGGGACCCACATGAAGACCATGCTGCACTGCTGCAGGGTGCCTAGGTCCAGCCTTTGATCCCTCATTGGTTGGTGGTTCAGTCAATGGTATGCACTCATTGATAAGTGGATATTAGCCCAAATGCTTGAATTACCCTAGATGCATAGAACACATGAAACTCAAGACAGATGATCAAAATGTGAATGCTTCACTTCTTGTTTAAAAGGGGGAACAAGAATACCCTGGGCAGGGAATAGAGAGGCAAAGATTAAAACAGAGACAGAAGGAACACCCATTCAGAGCCTGCCCCACCTGTTGCCCATACATATACAGCCACCCAATTAGACAAGATGGATGAAGCAAAGAAGTGCAGGCTGACAGGAGCCGGATGTAGATCGCTCCTGAGAGACACACCCAGAATACAGCAAATACAGAGGCGAATGCCAGCAGCAAACCACTGAACTGAGAACGGGACCCCCGTTGAAGGAATCAGAGAAAGAACTGGAAGAGCTTGAAGGGGCTCGAGACCCCATATGAACAACAATGCCAAGCAACGAGAGCTTCCAGGGACTAAGCCACTACCCAAAGACTATTCATGGACTGACCCTGGACTCTGACCTTATAGGTAGCAATGAATATCCTAGTAAGATCACCAGTGGAAGGGGAAGCCCTTGGTCCTGCTAAGACTGAACCCCCAGTGAACGTGATTGTTAGGGGGAAGGCAGCAATGGGGGGAGGATGGGGAAGGGAACACCCATACAGAAGGGGAGGGGGAGGAGTTAAGGTGATGTTGGCCCGGAAACCGGGAAAGGGAAATAACATTCGAAATGTAAATAAGAAATACTCAAGTTAATTAAAAAAAAAAAAAAAAGAATATCCACCTTTAGCTCCCCAAAGTCTAGGGAATCAGGGCAAGGATTCTTCAATGGCTTCTTCAAGCTGTACATGGGTGTTGAGATATCCTTGGGGTGGGGGTGTAGGGGAAATGGGGGAGTTGTTTGGCCTTAAGAAGGCCACCCAATGATTGTTGTGACCTCTGATGTCTGTCTTGGCTGGATCTGCCTGAAAGTTCCTGAGATCAGGAAACCAAGCAGGCCACTTCAGCATTCTGATGACAAGCTTCACCAAAGCTGCACATTCTGCAGTGTATAAATCTCAAAACAAAATATTAGCACCATTAAGATAACTTTTTTTCTTCTGGAGCTGAGGATTGAACCCTGGGCCTTGTACTTGCTAGGCAAGTGCTCTACCACTGAGCTAAATCCCCAACCTCTTAAGGTAACTTTTTGTTTGATTCTCTTGAATGTAGTTTTTCAGGTGGTCTCCCTCTATCAAATCTGATCCATATAATTCTGGAAGGTGTCCAGAGCCTAATCACCCTTTTTTTTTTTCAGTTTTTTTTTTTTTTATTAACTTGAGTATTTCTTATTTACATTTCGAAAAGTGTTATTCCCTTTCCCGGTTTCCGGGCAAACATCCCCTTCCCTCCCCCCCTTCCTTATGGGTGTTCCCCTCCCAACCCTCCCCCCATTGCCGCCCTCCCCCCGACAGTCTAGTTCACTGGGGGTTCAGTCTTAGCAGGACCCAGGGCTTCCCCTTCCACTGGTGCTCTTACTAGGATATTCATTGCTACCTATGAGGTCAGAGTCCAGGGTCAGTCCATGAATAGTCTTTAGGTAGTGGCTTAGTATCTGGAAGCTCTGGTTGCTTGGCATTGTTGTACATATGGGGTCTCAAGCCCCTTCAAGCTCTTCCAGTTCTTTCTCTGATTCCTTCAACGGGGGTCCCGTTCTCAGTTCAGTGGTTTGCTGCTGGCATTCGCCTCTGTATTTGCTGTATTCTGGCAGTGTCTCTCAGGAGAGATCTACACTTCTGCACTTCTTTGCTTCATCCATCTTGTCTAATTGGGTGGCTGTATATGTATGGGCCACATGTGGGGCAGGCTCTGAATGGGTGTTCCTTCAGTCTCTGTTTTAATCTTTGCCTCTCTCTTCCCTGCCAAGGGTATTCTTGTTCCTCTTTTAAAGAAGGAGTGAAGCATTCACATTTTGATCATCCGTCTTGAGTTTCATTTGTTCTAGGCATCTAGGGTAATTCAAGCCCTAATCACCCTTTTTAAAAACACAAAGACAAAACCTTTCTCCCAAAATACTGTGTTCTTTAGTCTGTAATCAGAAAAGCTTGTATCTTGTATTCTCTCCCAGAGAAATCATATAATAAGACTCAAAATCACACCCATTATGAAACTTAAAACAATTTTTTAAAAGGAAGTAAGCTAAAAAATAGTGTATGAGACTGTTTAGACTTTTCTAATCTGTCATATCAGGAAATTAAGCCAAAATTCCCGTGGAGCCCACGTTAAGAGAATCTGGGCTTCGTGCTGTGGTAAATATAAAAAATAACCACAAATCCTCGCTGGCCCGCATCGAAAAGCCATATGGCCTTTAGTGGAGTAATTCATAAAAGATATTAAACGCCTTCAATCAATTCCATTACCAAGAAGAAGTAAGCAACTTATCAAATGAGAACTTCAGCCCAAAGTACATCAATCAGTCAAGCTCTCCACCCAGAGCGTCAGATTTTTATTTATTAATAACTTCCAATAAAACATGTCTATATTCACTCTGCCTGGTGTACAGACTTCTATTTTTAATAATCTTTTAACTTGTAAATATCACCACACTCCACTTGGAGTCAGTGACTAATTTTCCCTATCTTAGTTCTTAAATGCGGGTGAAAATCTCCACTTGATTCGGGCAAACTCTGTACTCTCTTCTGCTAACTATAGAAACAAACTTAATCACAATTCCATTAATACCTGTCATTAAGAAGCAGGCAGCTTGTCTAACTAGGATTTTCATCCAAAATTCCCATGGAGCCTACACTGAAAGAATATGAGAATCCTATAAGACTTAATAGAGCATTATTTTTTCTACTCTCTTTAAAGCAATTAAACCAAGCCTAAATTAAATAATTTTCCAAACAATTTTTGTTAAAGAAGCAAGCAGCTTCTAATCTCTAACTCTCTGAGCTGTCACTACATATCAGAGCAGAGCAGGGGACCTACAGCCCTCAACCCTCAAGCCTAGGCTGCTTCTGTGTTTCTTTTCTTTTTTTTTTTTTTTTCATTTTTATTAAATTGGGTATTTCTTTTTTTTTTTTTTTTAAATGACCGGATTAAATCAGATGACTTTTTTTTTTTTTTTTTTTTTTTTTTTTTTATTAACTTGAGTATTTTTATTTACATTTGAATGTTATTCCTTCCCGGTTTCGGGCAAACATCCCCTAATCCCTCCACCTCCCCTTCTTTATGGGTGTTCCACTCCCCACCCTCCCCCCATTGCCGCCCTCCCCCCAACAATCTAGTTCACTGGGGGTTGAGTCTTAGCAGGACCAAGGGCTTCCCCTTCCATTGGTGATCTTACTAGGATATTCATTGCTACCTGTGAGGTCAGAGTCCAGGGTCAGTCCATGTATAGTCTTTAGGTAGTGGCTTAGTCCCTGGAAGCTCTGGTTGCTTGGTATTGTAGTACATATGGGGTCTCGAGCCCTTCAAGCTCTTCCAGTTCTTTCTCTGATTCCTTCAACGGGGGTCCTGTTCTCAGTTCAGTGGTTTGCTGCTGGCATTCGCCTCTGTATTTGCTGTATTCTGGCTGTGTCTCTCAGGAGAGATCTACATCCTGCTCCTGTCAGCCTGCACTTCTTTGCTTCATCCATCTTGTCTAATTGGGTGGCTGTATATGTATGGGCAACAGGTGGGGCAGGCTCTGAATGGGTGTTCCTTCTGTGTCTGTTTTAAACTTTGCCTCTCTATTCCCTGCCCAGGGTATTCTTGTTCCCCCTTTTAAAGAAGAAGTGAAGCATTCCTATTTTGATCATCCGTCTTGAGTTTCATGTGTTCTATGCATCTAGGGTAATTCAAGCATTTGGGCTAATTAATATCCACTTATCAATGAGTGCATACCATGTGTGTTTTTCTGTGATTGGGTTAGCTCACTCAGGATGATATTTTCCAGTTCCAACCATTTGCCTATGAATTTTATAAAGGCATTGTTTTTGATAGCTGAGTAATATTCCATTGTGTAGATGTACCACATTTTCTGTATCCATTCCTCTGTAGAAGGGCATCTGGGTTCTTTCCAGCTTCTGGCTATTATAAATAAGGCTGCGATGAACATAGTGGAGCACGTGTCTTTTTTATATGTTGGGGCATCTTTTGGGGATATGCCCAAGAGAGGTATAGCTGGATCCTCAGGCAGTTCAATGTCCAATATTCTGAGGAACCTCCAGACTGATTTCCAGAATGGTTGTACCAGTCCCACCAACAATGGATGAGTGTTCCTCTTTCTCCGCATCCTCGCCAGCATCTGCTGTCACCTGAATTTTTTTTTTTTATTAACTTGAGTATTTCTTATATACATTTTGAGTGTTATTCCCTTTCCCGGTTTCCGGGCAAACACCCCCCTCCCACCTCCCCTTCCTTATGGGTGTTCCCCTCCCCACCCTCCCCCCATTGCCGCCCTCCCCCCAACAGTCTAGTTCACTGGGGGTTCAGTCTTAGCAGGACCCAGGGCTTCCCCTTCCACTGGTGCTCTTACTAGGATATTCATTGCTACCTGTGAGGTCAGAGTCCAGGGTCAGTCCATGTATAGTCTTTAGGTAGTGGCTTAGTCCCTGGAAGCTCTGGTTGCTTGGCATTGTTCTACATATGGGGTCTCGAGCCCCTTCAAGCTCTTCCAGTTCTTTCTCTGATTCCTTCAACGGGGGTCCTATTCTCAGTTCAGTGGTTTGCTGCTGGCATTCGCCTCTGTGTTTGCTGTATTCTGGCTGTGTCTCTCAGGAGCAATCTACATTCGGCTCCGGTCGGCCTGCACTTCTTTGCTTCATCCATCTTGTCTAATTGGATGGCTGTATATGTATGGGCAACAGGTGGGGCAGGCTCTGAATGGGTGTTCCTTCTGTGTCTATTTTAATCTTTGCCTCTCTATTTCCTGCCAAGGGTATTCTTGTTCCCCTTTTAAAGAAGGAGTGAAGCATTCCTATTTTGATCATCCGTCTTGAATTTCATGTATTCTATGCATCTAGGGTAATTCAAGCATTTGGGCTAATATCCACTTATCAATGATTGCATACCATGTGTGTTTTTCTGTGATTGGGCTACCTCACTCAGGATGATATTTTCCAGTTCCAACCATTTGCCTATGAATTTCATAAAGGCATTGTTTTTGATAGCTGAGTAATATTCCATTGTGTAGATGTACCACATTTTCTGTATCCATTCCTCTGTAGAAGGGCATCTGGGTTCTTTCCAGCTTCTGGCTATTATAAATAAGGCTGCGATGAACATAGTGGAGCACGTGTCTTTTTTATATGTTGGGGCATCTTTTGGGGATATGCCCAAGAGAGGTATAGCTGGATCCTCAGGCAGTTCAATGTCCAATTTTCTGAGGAACCTCCAGACTGATTTCCAGAATGGTTGCACCAGTCTGCAATCCCACCAACAATGGAGGAGTGTTCCTCTTTCTCCGCATCCTCGCCAGCATTTGCTGTCACCTGAGTTTTTGATCTTAGCCATTTTCACTGGTGTGAGGTGAAATCTCAGGGTTGTTTTGATTTGCATTTCCCTTATGACTAAAGATGTCAAACATTTCTTTAGGTGTTTCTCAGCCATTCGACATTCCTCAGCTGTGAATTCTTTGTTTAGCTCTGAACCCCATTTTTTAATAGGGATATTTGTCTCCCTGCAGTCTGACTTCTTGAGTTCTTTGTATATTTTGTATATAAGGCCTCTATCAGTTGTAGGATTGGTAAAGATCTTTTCCCAATCTGTTGGTTGCCGTTTTGTCCTAACCACAGTGTCCTTTGACTTACAGAAGCTTTGCAGTTTTGTGAGATCCCATTTGTCGATTCTTGATCTTAGAGCATGAGTCATTGGTCTTTTGTTCAGGAAATTTTTTCCAGTGCCCATGTGTTCGAGATGCTTCCCCACCTTTTCTTCTAATAGTTTGAGTGTATCTGGTTCTATGTGGAGGTCCTTGATCCACTTGCACTTAAGCTTTGTACAGGGTGATAAGCATGGATCGATCTGCATTCTTCTACATGCTGACCTCCAGTTGAACCAGCACCATTTGCTGGAAATGCTATCTTTTTTCCATTGGATGGTTTTGGCTCCTTTGTCAAAAATCAAGTGCCCATAGGTGTGTGGGTTCATTTCTGGGTCTTCAATTCTGTTCCATTGGTCTATCTGTCTGTCTCTGTACCAATACCATGCAGTTTTTATCACTATTGCTCTGTAATACTGCTTGAGTTCAGGGATAGTGATTCCCCCCGAAGTTCTTTTATTGTTGAGAATAGTTTTAGCTATCCTGGGTTTTTTGTTATTCCAGATGAATTTGCAAATTGTTCTGTCTAACTCTTTGAAGAATTGGATTGGTATTTTGATGGGGATTGCATTGAATCTGTAGATCGCTTTTGGTAAAATGGCCATTTTTACTATATTAATCCTGCCAATCCATGGGCATGGGAGATCTTTCCATCTTCTGAGGTCTTCTTCAATTTCTTTCTTCAGAGACTTGAAGTTCTTATTGTACAGATCTTTTACTTGTTGGTTAAAGTCACACCGAGGTACTTAATATTTTTTGGGTCTATTATGAATGGTGTCGTTTCCCTAATTTCTTTCTTGGCTTGTTTCTTTTTTGTGTAGAGGAAGGCTACTGATTTATTTGAGTTAATTTTATAACCAGCCACTTTGCTGAAGGTGTTTATCAGCTTTAGTAGTTCTCTGGTGGAACTTTTGGGATCACTTAAATATACTATCATATCATCTGCAAATAGTGATATTTTGACTTCTTCTTTTCCAATCTGTATCCCCTTGATCTCCTTTTGTTGTCTGATTGCTCTGGCTAGAACTTCAAGAACTCTATTGAATAAGTAGGGAAAGAGTGGGCAGCCTTGTCTAGTCCCTGATTTTAGTGGGATTGCTTCAAATTTCTGTCCATTTAGTTTAATGTTAGCGACTGGTATGGTGTATATAGCTTTTAATATGTTTAGGTATGGGCCTTGAATTCCTATTCTTTCCAGGACTTTTATCATGAAGGGGTGTTGGATTTTGTCAAATGCTTTCTCAGCATCTAATGAAATGATCATGTGGTTTTGTTCTTTCAGTTTGCTTACATAATGGATCACATTGATGGTTTTCCGTATATTAAACCATCCCTGCATACCTGGGATGAAGCCTACTTGATCATGGTGGATGATTGTTTTGATGTGCTCTTGGATTCGGTTTGCCAGAATTTTATTGAGTATTTTTGCGTTGATATTCGTAAGGGAAATTGGTCTGAAGTTCTCTTTCTTTGTTGGTCTTTGTGTGGTTTAGGTATAAGAGTAATTGTGGCTTCATAGAAGGAATTCGGTAGTGGTCCATCTGTTTCAATTTTGTGGAATAGTTTGGATAATATTGGTACGAGGTCTTCTATGAAGGTCTGATAGAATTCTGCACTAAACCCATCTGGACCTTGGCTCTTTTTGGTTGGGAGACCTTTAATGACTGCTTCTATTTCCTTAGGAGTTATGGGGTTGTTTAACTGGTTTATCTGTTCCTGATTTAACTTCGGTACCTGGTATCTGTCTAGGAAATTGTCCATTTCCTGCAGATTTTCAAGTTTTGTTGAATATAGGCTTTTATTGTAAGATCTGATGATTTTTTGAATTTCCTCTGAATCTGTAGTTATGTCTCCCTTTTCATTTCTGATTTTGTTAATTTGGACACACTCTCTGTGTCCTCTCGTTAGTCTGGCTAAGGGTTTATCTATCTTGTTGATTTTGTCAAAGAACCAACTTTTGGTTCTGTTGATTCTTTTTATGGTCCTTTTTGTTTCTACTTGGCTGATTTCAGCTCTGAATTTGATTATTTCCTGCCTTCTACTCCTCCTGGGTGTATTTGCTTCTTTTTGTTCTAGATCTTTTAGGTGTGCTGTCAAGCTGCTGACATATGCTCTCTCCTGTTTCTTTCTGCAGGCACTCAGCGCTATGAGTTTTCCTCTTAGCACAGCTTTCATTGTGTCCCATAAGTTTGGGTATGTTGTACCTTCATTTTCATTAAATTCTAAGAAGTCTTTAATTTCTTTTTTTATTTCTTCATTGACCAGGTTATCGTTGAGTAGATCATTGTTCAACTTCCATGTATATGTGGGCGTTCTTCCCTTATTGTTATTGAAGACCAGCTTTAGGCTGTGGTGGTCTGATGGGACGCATGGGATTATTTCTAACTTTCTGTACCTGTTGAGGCCCGTTTTTTGACCAATTATACGGTCAATTTTGGAGAAAGTACCACGAGGAGCTGAGAAGAATGTATATCCTTTTGCTTTAAGATAGAATGTTCTATAAATATCTGTTAAGTCCATTTGGCTCATGACTTCTCTTAGTCTGTCTACGTCTCTGTTTAATTTCTGTTTCCATGATCTGTCCATTGATGAGAGTGGGGTGTTGAAGTCTCCTACTATTATTGTGTGAGGTGCAATGTGTGTTTTGAGCTTTAGTAAGGTTTCTTTTACGTATGTAGGTGCCCTTGTATTTGGGGCATAGACATTTAGGATTGAGAGTTCATCTTGGTGGATTTTTCCTTTGATGAATATGAAGTGTCCTTCCTTATCTTTTTTGATGACTTTTAGTTGAAAATTGATTTTATTTGATATTAGAATGGCTACTCCAGCTTGCTTCTTCTGACCATTTACTTGGAAAGTTGTTTTCCAGCCTTTCACTCTGAGGTAGTGTCTGTCTTTGTCTCTGAGGTGTGTTTCCTGTAGGCAGCAGAATGCAGGGTCCTCGTTGCGTATCCAGTTTGTTAATCTATTTATTAGTCTTTTTATTGGGGAGTTGAGGCCATTGATGTTGAGAGATATTAAGGAATAGTGATTATTGCTTCCTGCTAAATTCATATTTGGATATGAGGTTATGTTTGTGTGCTTTTCTTCTCTTTGTTTTGTTGCCAAGACGATTAGTTTCTTGCTTCTTCTAGGGTGTAGCTTGTCTCCTTATGTTGGGCTTTACCATTTATTATCCTTTGTAGTGCTGGATTTGTAGAAAGATATTGTGTAAATTTGTTTTTGTCATGGAATATCTTGGTTTCTCCATATATGTTAATTGAGAGTTAATTGAGAGTAACCTGGGCTGGCATTTGTGTTTTCTTAGGGTCTGTATGACATCTGTCCAGTATCTTCTGGCTTTCATAGTTTCTGGTGAAAAGTCTGGTGTGATTCTGATAGGTCTGCCTTTATATGTTACTTGATCTTTTTCCCTTACTGCTTTTAATATTCTTTCTTTATTTTGTGCGTTTGGTGTTTTGACTATTATGTGACGGGAGGAGTTTCTTTTCTGGTCCAATCTATTTGGAGTTCTGTAGGCTTCTTGTATGCTCATGGGTATCTCTTTCTTTAGGTTAGGGAAGTTTTCTTCTATGATTTTGTTGAAGATATTTACTGGTCCTTTGAGCTGGGAGTCTTCACTCTCTTCTATACCTATTATCCTTAGGTTTGATCTTCACATTGAGTCCTGGATTTCCTGTATGTTTTGGACCAGTAGTTTTTTCCGCTTTACATTATGTTTGACAGTTGAGTCAATGATTTGTATGGAATCTTCTGCTCCTGAGATTCTCTCTTCTATCTCTTGTATTCTGTTGGTGATGCTTGTATCTACAGCTCCTTGTCTCTTCTTTTGGTTTTCTATATCCAGGGTTGTTTCCATGTGTTCTTTCTTGATTGCTTCTATTTCCATTTTTAATTTCTTCAACTGTTTGATTGTGTTTTCCTGGAATTCTTTCAGGGATTTTTGTGACTCCTCTCTATGGGCTTCTTCTTGTTTATTTATGTTTTCCTGGAATTCTTTCAGGGATTTTTGTGATTCGTCTCTGTAGGCTTCTACTTGTTTATTAATGTTTTCCTATGTTTCTCTAAGGGAGTTCTTCACGTCTTTCTTGAAGTCCTCCAGCATCATTATCAAATATGATTTTGAAACTAGATCTTGCTTTTTTGGTGTGTTTGGATATTCCGTGTTTGCTTTGGTGGGAGAATTGGGCTCCGATGATGCCATGTAGTCTTGGTTTCTGTTGCTTGGGTTCCTGCGCTTGCCTCTCGCCATCAGATTATCTCTAGTGTTACTTTGTTCTGCTATTTCTGACAGTGGCTAGACTGTCCTATAAGCCTGTGTGTCAGGAGTGCTGTTGACCTGTTTTCCTGTTTTCTTTCTGCCAGTTATGGGGACAGAGTGTTCTGTTTTTGGGCGTGTAGTTTTTCCTATCTACAGGTCTTCAGCTGTTCCTGTGGGCCTGTGTCTTGAGTTCACCAGGCAGATCGCTTGCAGCAGAAACGCTGGTCTTACCTGTGGTCCTGAGGCTCAAGTTCGCTCGTGGGGTACTGCCTACGAGCTCTCCGAGTGGGTAGCAACCAGGAAGGTCTTCACCGCCCTTTCCGGGAGCTTCCGTGCACCAGGGTTCCAGATGGCATTTGGTGTTTTCCTCTGGAATCAGTAATGTGTGCAGAGTGCAGTCTCTTCTGGTTTCCCAGGCGTGTCTGCCTCTCTGAAGGTTTAGCTCTCCCTCCCACGGGATTTGGGTGCAGAGAACTCTGGTCTTATATTTTTAAAGCTTTTAAAAAATATATTATTGTTTCTGTGTCTTGGTTAGCTTTAACTCTCAATAAGACATAACCTAGAGTCATCTCAGGGAATATTAGATAAGGGCATGTTCAGACGAGAATGGTTGGTTGCTATGTCTTTGAGACATTTTGTTGATTGATGATTTATATGAGAAGGGTCTTCCACTTAGGGTGTCAATAACCCTAAGCACCTATGGCTGGTCTGGTTACAAGTACTAGGTAAGCATGAGTCAGTGAGCAAGCAATAGAGATAACCAGGAAACATTTCCCTCCTGAGTTTTACCTTCAGTTTCTACCTTGAATTTATATCCCAAGCTTCCACAGTGGTAGACTGTGATCTGGCAGTATCAGTCAAACAATCTCTTTGCCATCCGAGTTGCTTTTGGGTACAGGATTTAATTATAGCAACAGAGAAGCAAGTTTGAACAAATACTATCCCAGAAGTGATTTTGTTGCTGCAAAGTACATAGAAATGTTGTTTTAGAAGTAGAAATACCAGAACTTTAGATGCCAAATGCCGTCAAGAGTAGTGTGCAGAAGTTAATTCATTATTCTGGCAAGACCTAGAAAAAGGGAGTTTCTAAAGTAGTGCAGACAGTGGAGGTTGGGGTTATAGAATTTCAGGGACAAATAGAGTTCAAGAAAAATTAAGCTAGTGGTCTTTTGTGTGGTATTTGCCTTCAAACTCTTTCTTATTGTCCCCATGTCCTATGCAATTGAATATGATGGAATTTTAAAAAAGGCTGATTTCTTAGATAAAATGTTGATTCTGATGGACACTTACTACTGATGACTCATATAGGTTTGTAGGAAAAAGGAACACGAGAGGGGCTTAAAGATATAACTATTCTGTGGTTTGTAGGGTAAAACACTACTCTGTTTCAGATGGCATTCAAATGCTAAAAACAAAGGCAGGAATATTCAAGGAAAATATCACCATTAAAGAGAAGACTCTCTGCCTTGCATTAGAAGCTTAGGAGGGCACCCTAATGGTAAGACTCCATTCAGCTAAGCATTCAATGTATAGAAGAAACAGGCAAAATGCTTTCTAGTCCCGGAAGCAACTTCATTCAGAACCTGCTACAAATGTAGCCAAGTGTGGCAGGGTCATTTCCAATCCAGAAGACAAACTTGACAAGATCTCCTTTGTTGTTCTGATTCTGGAAACAAGAAAGTGGCAAAAGTTAAAGGTCATGGATTCCTCCTCTATGGTTCCAGTTCAGTACTGTTGCTCTCACTTATGTTTGGCAGAGCGAGAGCCTCAGTGAGAAAGTGTAATACCTCGTTTTATGAAGTTGTGGATATGAAGCCTGGTTTGTATTTTGAAACCACAAGATGTTGAGATACCTAAGCTGTAAGATATATGACATGTTGAGCTGACAGAGTGAGTGGAAGTAGCAAAGAGAGGGAGGGAAGGAAGGGGGGAGAAGAGAGAGAGAGAGAGAGAGAGAGAGAGAGAGAGAGAGAGAGAAAGCACATAGTGACCTGGGTCAACAGTAGTATATTGAATGAAAAACTTCCCAGATAGAAGTATGTATTTGAACACTTGTCTCTCATTGGCTGCTTTCTTTAGAGTGCATATGGAGTCTTTAGTAGGCAGAGCCTTGCTGGAGGAAGTTCCTCATTGGGGTTGAGATCAGAATGTTTATAGCCTCCCCCCCCATTATCATTTTATTGTGCCTACTTTCTTGTCGTTGAACCTGATAATCCAGCTCTCACCACATGGTGCCATGCCTTTAACATGATCATGCACTGTATTGCTAAATAAAACATAAGATACAGGAGCAGCATTGGCTTTTCACTGATAAGCCATTTGCTAGCCTGATAATATATATATGTGTATATATATATGTATATATACATATATATATGTATATATAAAATTTTATTATTTCAGTTTAGTTTTTTAAGATAAGTTTTGTCTGTGTGGCTTTGGCTGCCCTGACATTAGCTCTTGAGACTTAGTTGATTTCGATCTGTCTAATTCTGCCTTCTAAGTGCTGGGATTAAAGGTCCATCTAAAATAACTGGCTTTTTTGTTTTTGCATTATTGGCTGATAGCCCTGAGTGGAGGTTTTTGTAGATGTCAAGCATATGCTTGTGTTGAGCTTCACTTACATCTTATATTTTGAACTTGGGCTGAGGTTATATTCTCTCTCACAAAGTGATGTGATATATATATATATATATATATATATATATATATATATATATATTCCCCCCCCCATGGTATTAATATCATCCAAGCCTCCTAAGTCATTGGATTGGATTGAAGGTGCATGGCATTTTACTTACCTTTTATATGTTTTGATTGTTTTAATGAATACTAGTGTTTGGCCTGTATGCATGGAAAAACATGACACATTGCATATCTGGCATTTACAGTACTCAGAAGACAGCCTCAGAATCTCTAAACCCAGTAAGTGCTACTAACTCCTGAGCCATCTATCCTGCCCAGATTCCTGCTTTTTTTTATAATGATCTAAGTATATAGTGCTTACATTTTCATCACTTCATCTCTATCTGTGTAAACATATGTTCTCCTTTATTAAGATCTTAGTAATCTCATAGTTTGAGTTGTGACACTTCACACTTCTGGGAGATGAGTAGTGAGACCTTCAGAGTTTTTGTCTATCTTGTTTGTCTATCTTAGGGACAGGGTCTGAACACGTATCTACATCTGTCTTGGATCTCATTCTATAGACCAGGCTTGCCTTCAGGTCAATGAGATCCATCTGCCTCTGCTTTCTGCATAGTAGGGTTAAATGTATGAGACAATGGACCCTCTTGCCCCTTTTTTTGTACTTACTGTTCATTCAGTTTCTCTAAAATGTACTCAGTATTATTGATCTGCTTCTTTGCCTATGTCTGTTAATAGGCATTTCTCTTGCAAGGACCCAGAAATTACAGGGGTAAAGCTTCTCTTCAGTTTGCTTCTAAAATGACTTGGTGATTACAGTTGAATGTCTCTGTCATAGGTTGAGTGTGAAAAGCACCAGAATTAGACCAGTATATTGGTAAAGAAGTATACAATTACAATGTTGTCAGTATTATGCTGTCAGTATTACATGTGTGGGATATTTTAGGGTGCAGTGACCTATGATGATGTGCACATAAACTTCACTCAGGAAGAATGGGTCTTGCTGGATCCTTCTCAGAAGGTGCTCTACAAAGATGTTATGCTTGAGACCTACAGGAACCTCACTGCTATAGGTAAGACTGAATTTTGTTTCAGTTGTTAAAATATGAGGAAAAGTTTTTCTTCAGTAGTTTCGATTGTGAAAGCAGAGAATGTACTATATATTTCTGGTATGTCTTAAGGTTCACTGATGACAGTAACTTAACGTTTATATGATTTCAAATATATGATACATTTTCTGGTAATATTTTTTAGGGTACAAATGGGAAGAACACAATATTGAAGAACATTTTCAAACTTCTAGAATACATGGAAGGTAAGTTTCATGTGCAAACTGATACAAATGTGCCTCTGAAGAAATTTTAATGTGCTCTGGAAATTTTAAGGAAATGAACAGCATAAAGCACAGATTCCTTTATTGTGAGGAATAGAAAATTCTCACAATATCATATGCTTTAGTACTAGGAGGTTGATTCATGTTTTTAAGGCATTTCTTTAAGAAACAAGGCAAGGGGACTGAGCCTGGAGTTGAACCGCACCCACAGGTCTCTGTACCCAAATCCCATGGGGGAGAGAGCTGAACTCTCAGAAGTGTGAACAATCCTGAGAGCTCAGGGAAGACCAACACTTCTGCTCACGTTCCTGGCCCAAGTGGAACCTGCTTAGTGCCCTCTGGATACAGGACCACAGGAACAGTCAGTGGCAGGAAACTTCTGGTTTCTACCTGCACTGAGAGCCAAAAGCCAGTCACTTGGAGTCATGAAACACCCAAGAGCGGAGGTAAGACCAACTCTTCTGCTCCAAGTGACCTGCCTGGAGGCTTCACACAAACCCAGGAACAGCTTTGTGTTCCCAGATCGGGCTGAAAGAAAACAGGTCTACAGGAGTACTGACACACAGGCTTATAGGAGTGTCAAGTTACTGTCAGAGACAGCAAGACACGCTAACATCAGATACAACCTGATCTTGAGAGGCAAGCACAGGAATCTGAGCCACAGAAATCAAGACTACTTGCCATCATCAGAGCCCAGTTCTCCCACCAAAGCAAATACTGGATACCCAAACACATGGGAAAAGCAAGATTTGAATTTAAAATCACATCTTATGATGATGATAGAGGACTTTGAGAAGGACATTAAAAACTCCTTTAAAGAAATACAGGACAACACAGGTAAACAAGTAGAAGCTTTTAAAGAGGAAAGACAAAAACTCCTTAAAGAATTACAGAAAAACAACCAAACAGGTGAAGGAATTGAACAAATCCATCCAGGATTTAAAAATGGAAATAGAAAAGATAAAGAAATCACAAAGGAAGACAATCCTGGAGATAGAAAACCTATGGAAGAGATCAGGAGTCATAGATGCAAACATCATCAGCAGAATGCAAGAGATAGAAGAGAGAATCTTAGGGGCAGAAGATATTATAGAAAACATTGACACAACCATCAAAGATAATGTAAAATGTAAAAAATGCCCAACCCAAAGCATCCAGGAAATCCAGGACACAATGGAAAGATCAAACCTAAGGATAATAGGTATAGAAGAGAGTGAGGACTCCCAACTTAAAGGGCCAGTAATATCTACAACAATATTATAGAAGAAAACTCCCCTAACCTAAAAAAGAGATGCCCATGAACATACAAGAAGCCTACAGAACTCTAAATAGATTGTACCAGAAAAGAAATTCCTCCCATCACATCACATCATAGTCAAAACACCAAATGCATATAACAAAGAAAGAATATTAAAAGCAGAAAGGGAAAATGTCAAGTAACATATAAAGGGAGACATATCAGAATTACTCCAGATTTCTCACCAGAGACTATGAAAGCCAGAAGATCCTGGGCAGATGTCATACAGACTCTAAGAGAACACGATGTGAGCCCAGGCTATTATATCCAGCAAAACTCTCAATTAACATAGATGGAGAAACCAAGATATTCCATGACAAAACGAAATTTACACAAATTCTTTCTACAAATATATCCCTACAAAGGATAAGAGATGGAAAATTCCAACACAAGGAGGGAAACTACACCCTAGAAAAAGCAAGAAAGTAATCTTCTTGCAACAAAACCAAAAGAAGAGAGCCACAAAAACATAATTCCACTGCTAAAAAAAGAAAAACAAAAATAAACCAAAACCAAAATCAAAAATGAAAAGCAGGAAACAACAATCACTATTATTACTTAATATCTCTTAACATCAATGAACTCAATTCCCCAATAAAAAGACATAGACTAACTGACTGGATAAGTAAAGAGGACCCAGCATTTTGCTGCATACAGGAAACACACGTCAGAGACAAAGACAGACACTATCTCAGAGTAAAAGGCTGGAAAACAATTTTCCAAGCTAATGTTCTAAAGAAAGAAGCTGGAGTAGCTATTCTAATATTGAATAAAATCGACTTTCAACCAAAAGTCATCAAAAAAGATAAGGAAGGATACTTCATATTCATCAAAGGAAAAATCCACCAAGATGAACTCTCAATCCTAAATATTTATGCTCCAAATGCAAGGGCACCTACATACATAAAAGAAACCTTACTAAAGCTCAAAGCACACATTGCACCTCACACAATAATAGTGGGAGATTTCAACACCCCACTCTTTTTTTTTTTCTTTTTTCTTTTTTTCGGAGTTGGGGACCAAACCCAGGGCCTTGCACTTGCTAGGCAAGTGCTCTACCGCTGAGCTAAATCCCCAACCCCTCAACACCCCACTCTTATCAATGAACAGATCATGGAAACAAAAACTACACAGAGACATAGAGAAGGTAACAGAAGTTATGAACCAAATGGATTTACCAGATATTTATAGAACATTTCATCCTAAAACAAAAGAATATATCTTCTTCTCAGCACATCATGGTACCATCTCAAAAATGGAACATATAATCGGTCACAAAACAGGCTTCAACAGATACAAGAAGATTGAAATAATCCCATGCATCCTATCAGATCACCGTGGACTAAAGCAGGTCTTCAATAACTAAAATAACGACAGAAAGCTCACATAAACATGGAAGGTGAACAATGCTATACTCAATGGTAACTTGGTCAAAGAAGAAATAAAGAAAGAAATTAAAGATTTTTTTTTTTTAGAATTTAATGAAAACAAAGGCAAAACATACCCAAACTTATGGGACACAATGATAGCAGTGCTAAGAGGAAAACTCATAACTCTGAGTGCCTCCAAAAAGAAATTGGAGAGAACATACATTAGCAGCTTGACAGCACACCTAAAAGCTCTAGAACAAAAAGAAGCAAATACACCCAAGAGGAGTAGACAGCAGGAAATAGTCAAACTCAGAGCTGAAATCAACTAAGTAGAAACAGAAAGAACTATACAAAGAACCAACTAAACCAGGAGCTGGTTCTTTGAGAAAATTAACAAGATAGATAAACCCTTAGCCAGACTAAGCAGAGGGAACAGAGAGAGTATGCAAATGAACAAAATCAGAAATGAAATGGAAGACATAACAACAGAATCTGAGGAAATTAAAAAAATCAGCAGATCCTAATAAAAAAATCTATATTCAAGAAACCTGGAAAATCTGGATGAAATTGATAATTTTCTAGACAGATACCAGATACCAAAGTTAAATCAGGATCAGTTAAACCATCTAAACAGTCCCATCACTCCTAAAAAAACAGAAGCAGTTATTTAAAGTCTCCCAACAAGAACAAGAACAAGAACAAGAACAACAAGAACAACAAGAACAAGAACAAGAACAACAACAGCAACAACAACAACAACAACAACAGCCCAGGAACAGATGGATTTAGTGCAGAATTCTATCAGACCTTCATAGAATACCTTATACCAACACTATCCAAACTATTTCACAAAATAGAAACAGGAGGAGCACTACCCAATTCCTTTCATGAAGGCACTATTATGCTTATTCCTAAACCACACAAAGAACCAACAAAGAAAGAGAATGTCAAACTAATTCCCGTTATAAATATTGATGCAAAAATACTCAATAAAATTCTTGCAAACCCAATCCAAGAACACATCAAAACAATCATCCATCATGATGAAGTAGGCTTCATCCCAGAGATGCAGGGATGGTTTAGTACATGGAAATCAATCAACGTAATCTACTATATAAACAAACTCAAAGGAAAAAAAACACATGATCATTTCATCAGATGCTGAGAAAGCATTTGACAAAATTCAACACTCCTTCATAATAAAAGTCCTGGAAAGATCAGGAATTCAAGCCTCATACCTAAACATAGTAAATATAAAGCAAACCAGTAGCTAACTAAATGGAGAGAAACTTGAAGCAATTCCATTAAAATCAGGGACTAGACAAGGCTGCCCACTCTCTCCCTACGTATTTAATATAGTTCTCAAAGTCCTAGACAGAGCAGTCAGAAAATGAAAGGAGGACAAAGGGATACAAATTGAAAAGGAAAAAGTCAAAATATCACTATTTGCCGGTGATATGATAGTATACTTAAGTGACCCCATAGTTCTACCAGAGAATTACTAAGCCTGATAAATAACTTCAGCAAAGTGTCTGGGTATAAAATTAACTGAAACAAATCAATAGACTTCCTCTACTCAAAGGATAAACAGGTTGAGGAAGAAATGAGGGAAATGACATCCTTCACAATAGTCCCAAATAATATAAAATACCTCAGTGTGACTTTAATCAAGCAAGTGAAAGATCTGTATGACAAGAACTTCAAGCCTCTGAAGAAAGAAATTGAAGAATATCTCAGAAGATGGAAAGACCTCCCATGCTCATGGATTGGCAGGATTAATATAGTAAAGATGGTCATTTTGGAGGATTAGAGGAAGTACTGAAAGAGTTGAAGAAGCTTGCAACCCCATAAGAACAACAATGCCAAACAACCAGAGCTTCCAGGGACTAAACCACTACTGAAAGACTATACATGGACTGAACAGGGCTCCAACTGCATATGTAGCACAGAATAGCCTTGTTGGGCTCCAGTGGAAGGGGAAGCCCTTGGTCCTGCCAAGGCTGGACCCCCAGTGCAGGGGAATATGGGGGGGCAATAAGGGGAATGTATGGGGGAATACCTGTATGGGGGAGGGGAAGGGGAAGGGGAGGTAATGGGGGTTTATGGACAGGAAACCAGGAAGGGGAATAACGTTTGAAATGTAAGTAAAGAAATATATCTAATAAAAAATTTTAAAAAATGGCCATTTTGTCAATAGCAATCTACACAATCAATGCGATACTCATCAAAATTCCAGCTCAATTCTTCATAGAGTTATAAAAAGTAATTTGCAAATTCATTTGGAATAACAAAAATCCAAGGATAGCTAAAACTATCCTCAACAATAAAAGAACTTCTATAGAAATCATCATCCCTGACCTCAAGCATTTTCACAGAGCAATAGTGATAAAAACTGCATGGTATTGTTACAGAGACAGCCAGAGAGATCAGTGGAATAGAATTGAAGACCCAGAAATGAACCCCCACACCTATGATCACTTTATCTTTGACAAAGGAGCTAAAACCATCCAGTGGAAAAAAGATAGCATTTTCAAATGGTGCTGATTCAACTGGAGGTCAGCATGTAGAAGAATGCAAATTGATCCATTCTTATCACCCTGTACAAAGCTTAAGTCCAAATGGATCAAGGACCTCCATATAAAAGATACAATCAAACTAATAGAAGAAAAGTGGGAAAGAGTATTGATCTCATGGGTACTGGGGAAAATTTCCTGAACAAAACACTAATGGCTTAAGCTCTAAGAATCTACAAATGGGACCTCATAAAACTGTAAGGCAAGGGACACTGTCTTTAGGACAAAAGGGCAACCAACAGATTGGGAAAAGATCTTTACCAATCCTACATCTGACAGAGGGCTAATATCCAAAATATACAAAGAACTCAGGAAGTTAGACTCTAGAGAGCTCAAGAACCCTATTAAAAATGGGGTATGGAGCTAAACAAAGAATTCCCAGCTGAGGAATATCGAATGGCTGAGAAGTACCCAAAGAAATGCTCAACATCCTTAGTCATCAGGGTAATGCAAATCAAAACAACCCTGAGGTTTCATCTCATACCAGTGAGAATGGCTAAGATCAAAAACTCAGGTGACAGCAAATGCTGGCGAGGATGTGGAGAAAGAGGAACACACCTTCATTGTTGGTGGGATTGCAGACTGGTACAATTACTTTGGAAATCAGTCTGGAAGTTCCTCAGAAAATTGGACAATGCATTACCTGAGGACCCACCTATACCTCTCCTGGGCATATACCCAAATGATACTCCAACATACAACAAAGACACATGCTCCACTCTGTTCATAGCAGCCTTATTCATAATAGACAGAAGCTGGAAAGAACCCACATGCCCTTCAACAGGGGAATGGATACAGAAAATCCATTGGTACATCTACACAATGGAGTACTACTCAGCTATCAAAAACAATGATATCATGAAATTTATAGGTAAATGGATGGAACTAGAAAATATCATCCTGAGTGAGGTAATCCAATCACAGAAAACACACACAGTGTGCACTCATTTGAATCTGTATATTAGCCCAAAAGCTCAAATTACCCAAGATACAATCCACATACCACATGAAGTTCAAGAAGAAGGATGACCAAAGTACGGATGCTTTAGTCCTTCTTAAAAAGGGGAACAAAACTATTCATAGGAGGGGATATGGAGACAAAGGTTGGAGCAGAGATCGAAGGAATGGCCATTGAGAGCCTGCCCCACCTGGGGACTCAGCCCATTTATATACAGCCACTAAACCTAGATAATATTGATGAAGCCAAGAAGCACATGTTGACAGGGACCTGATATAGCTGTCTTCTTAGAGAATCTGCCAGAGCCAGAGCATGACACATAGAGAGGCAAATGCTAACAGCAGATCATTGAACTGAGAACTGGTTCCCCGTTGGAGGAATTAGAGAAAGGATTGAAGGAGCTGAAGGGACTTGCAACCCCATAAGAACAACAATACCAACCAACCAGAGTTCCCAGGGACTAAAACATTACCCAAAGACTACCCATGACTCCAGCTGCATATGTAGCAGAGGGTGGCCTTGTTTGGCATTAGTGGAAGGATAAGCCCTTGGTCCTGCCATGGTTGAGGCTCCCTAGTGTTGGTGAATATCAGGGTGGGGAGGCAGGAAGTGGGGGTGTTTGGGGAGAGGGAACACTCTCGTACAAGCAAGGGGATTGGGGATGGGATGGAGGCTTATGGACGGAAGCCAGGAAATGGGAAAACATATGAAATATAAATAAAATAATATCCAATAAAAATAGAAAAGAAACAAGGCAAGGAAGCAAGGCCTTAGAACCTATCACCATATGAATGATAGCTCCCTCAGAATTACTTTGTAGAACTGCCAGTCCATTTTGTTTGATACCACTCAGGTATCACAAAAGGCGTACACATACATCACATTAGATGACCCAAAACCATGTAATATGCAAGTAGTTGATAGTGAAGCTCTCATTACGTATATACTTGTAGTGATTTACCAAAGTTTAGTGAGAGGGGCAGCTTATGAGATTCAAGAAGGTCGTTGTGGAGAAAACTGCATTCCTGTTTTACATCTGTATGATAAGCAAAAATTTATTGTATGCATGCAATGTGCAAAACTTTATTTGT
Organism: Rattus rattus; assembly: GCF_011064425.1. Classification (NCBI taxonomy): domain Eukaryota; kingdom Metazoa; phylum Chordata; class Mammalia; order Rodentia; family Muridae; genus Rattus; species Rattus rattus. The sequence goes on along the minus strand of NC_046166.1, from coordinate 20,172,926 downwards.
TATTCTTGCTTTAATATACATACTATATGCTGCATTAGATGCAAGCCATGGGAACATTATTGATATGGAAAGAAGCAGTGTGTCCCCTTCTTTTCAAGAAGAATTAGAAGATATTTAGTAATCTCAATTTGAGTAGACTTTGTGAATGTGATATAAGTTTACAGCTAATGGTGTTTCCAACTTCACTGGGAATGCATTCCCAAACTCACAGTGCATAAAAGCAACCGTGAGTAGGAGTATAGAAATTCTTTTAATTGTCCTGGTTCACCTTGCAAATGTAGTGTGACTCTCAGTTTTGGAAAATAGTTATGAATGCAATGACTGTGGTAAGGCTAAATCCTTCCAGTTGTCTTCAAAGATATGAAAGCACTCACATGGAAAAAGGATGTTTGCTGTGAGTGTGAACCATGTACTACACGCTCTAGCCATCCTAGGTAGCTTCAAACATATAAATGAACACATGATGAAGAGGAGCCCTATGAGTATAAACAATGTGATAAAAATTATAAAATTAAATCATAGAGATAAAAAAAAGATTCTTCAGTATAATCAATGTGGTAAAATGTTTTCACATGCCCTTTATCTTTGCAGGCAAGAAAGAAGTCATCCTGGAGATAAATCTTATGAATATACTCAATGCGGTGAAGCCTTTGGATGTCAAAGACATCTTCAAAGTCATGAAAGAATTCCTGGAGAGGAATCCTGTGAATGTAATCAGTGTAATAATCACAGTACTCTTCAAAATCATGAACAAAGTCATACTGAAGAGAGACTATATGAATGTAATGAATGTGATAAAGCCTTTTCAACACAGAGTTATCTCCAAATACATACAAAGACACATCATGGGCAGAAACTCTATGGATGTAAACAATGTGGTAAAGCCTTTGCACATCCTAGTTATCTCCAGAAACATGAAAAAACTCATACTGGAGACAAACCCTATGAATGTAATCAATGTGGTAAAGCCTTTGCACACCACAGTTACCTGCAAAAACATGAAGGAACACACACTGGAAAGAAACCCTATGAATGTAAACAATGTGGTAAAGCCTTTGTACAACAGATTCACCTTCAAGTTCATGAAAGAATCCATACTGGAGAGAAACCCTATGAATGTAATCAGTGTGGTAAAGCCTTTGCATATAGCAGTAGTCTTAAAAAACATGAACTAGTCCATATTGGAGAGAAACCCTATGAATGTAATCAGTGTGATAAAACCTTTGCACATCCCAGATATCTCCAGAAACATGAAAGAACACATACTGGAGAGAAACCCTATGCATGTAATCAATGTAGTAAAGCCTTTGCACATCACAGTTATCTCCAAAAACACGAAGGAACACACACTGGAGAGAAACCCTATACATGTAAACAATGTGGTAAAGCCTTTGCACAACAGATTCATCTTAAAGTTCATGGAAGAATTCATACTGGAGAGAAACCCTATGTATGTAATCAATGTGGTAAAGCTTTTACACATCACAGCCATCTTAAAGTTCATGGAAGAATTCATACTGGAGAGAAACCCTATGAATGTAACCAATGTGGTAAAGCCTTTGCATATAGCAGTAGTCTTCAAATACATGAAATAATCCACAGTGCAGAGAAACCCTATGAATGTAATCAATGTGATAAAGCCTTTGCACATCAGAGTTATCTCCAGAAACATGAAAGAACACACACTGGAGAGAAACCCTATACATGTAAACAATGTGGTAAAGCCTTTGCCCAACAGATTCATCTTCAAGTTCATGGAAGAATTCATACTGGAGAGAAACCCTATGAATGTAATCAATGTGGTAAAGCCTTTGCATATAGCAGTAATCTTAAAAAACATGAAATAGTCCATACTGGAGAGAAACTCTGTGAATGTAGTCAATGTGGTAAAGCCTTTGCACATCCTAGTTATCTCCAGAAACATGAAAGAACACATATTGGAGAGAAACTCTATGAATGTAATCAATGTCATAAAGCTTTTTCAAAAGAGACTCTTCTCCAACTACATAAGAGAACACACACTAGAGAGAAACCCTATGTATGTAATCAATGTGGTAAAGCCTTTGCACATCACAGTCATCTTAAAGTTCATGGAAGAATTCATAATGGAGAGAAACCCTATGAATGTAACCAATGTGGTAAAGCCTTTGCATATAGCAGTAGTCTTAAAAAACATGAAATAGTCCATACTGGAGAGAAACCCTATGAATGCAATCAATGTGGTAAAACCTTTGCACATCCCAGATATCTTCGAACACATGAAAGAATACATACTGGAGAGAAACCCTATAAATCTAATCAGTGTGGTAAAACATTTGCACATAGCAATAGTCTTCAACATCATGAAAGAATTCATACTGAACAGAAGCCCTATGAATGTAGTCAAAGTAGGAAAATCTTTTCATATCACAGTAGTCTTCAGATTCATACTGCAGAGAAACACTAGTAATGTAGTTCACATGGTAAAGGATTTGCATGTTACAGTAGTCTTCAGATTCTTGAAAGAATTCATATCGGAGAGAAACCCTATGATGTAATCAATGTGGTTAAAGCATTGCATATCACAACCATCTGCAAATACATAAAAGAACACATACTGAAGGGAAATGAAACTAATGTAATCAATGTAGTAAAGCCTTTGGACATCCTAGTTATTTTCAAATACAAAGGAACACATACTGGAGAGTAACCTTATGAGTATAATCAGCCTGGTAAAGTCTTTGCATATCACAGTTGTCTTTGAGGACATGAAGGCACTCACACTGAAGTGAATCTGTGAATATAAAGTATTTGGTAAGATCTTTAGGCTACAAACTTAAATTCAAGTTACACAAGATTTATTGTGTATTAAAAATACCTTACAATGCATGCTGACAGGAGCCTGATTTAGCTGTCTCCTGAGAGGATCAGCCAGAACATGACAAATACAGAGGCGAATGCTAGCAGCAAACCATTGAACTGAGAACAGGGTCCCCATTGGAGGAGTTAGAGAAAGGATTGAAGGAGCTGGAGGGGCTTGCAACCCCATAAGAACAACAATACCAACCAACCAGAGCTCCCAGGAACTAAATCACTACCCAAAGAGTACACATGGACAGATTCATGGCTCCAGCTGCATATGTAGCAGAGGATGGCCTTTTTGGGCACCAATGGGAGGAGAAGCCCTTGGTCCTGCCAAGGCTGGACCCCCCCCCCAGTGCAGGGGAATGTCAGGGGGGCAGGAAGTGGAGGTGGTTGGGTGGGGGACCCCTTATAGAAAAAGGGGAGAGGGATGGGATAGGGGGCTTATGTCTGGGAAAGTAGGAAAGGGAATAACATTTGAAATGTAAATAAAGTATAAATATTAAAAAATATCCAATAAAAATTTTACCTACTTTAAAAAAAATCCTCATGATTGTCAACAATGTCTTCAAGCCTTTGACCTCATGCTAAATGCTAAAGAAAGAAAGAAACTGAATATAGAAAGTTGTAACAAGAAACACTAACCTTTCTGAAGGAAAGACTTGTTGACAGGGATACATGTCATCTCTTGGCAGCACTCCTTTTCTACTTCAAAAATATGATAAGCATTGAAGAACTTCCCTATGTCATTTGCTTCTATGTGGCAAGCTGCTATTGACCAAGAAACTGTCCTTGCTTTAATTGCTGAAATTATACTGCCCAAACTGGACAAATAAGATGCAGAGAAGTTCAGTGCTGAACTTTACCAAAACAAGTAGCCAGTGCTTCAATATTCCTCTGAAGCTTTTTTTTTTTTTTTTTTTTTTTGGTTTCTTTTTTTCGGAGCTGGGGACCGAACCCAGGGCCTTGCGCTTGCTAGGCAAGTGCTCTACCACTGAGCTAAATCCCCAACCCTCAATATTCCTAGTGCATGGAAAATTCTGTCAGGTATTTTGGGGAGAAGGCCGAAGAGGATGCTTCAAAGTTACAGAGGAACCTTGGATGACTGTCCAGGTAGCCAGCAACCCCTCTCTGTCATTTCTAAAGTTTTGGAAATTGCTTGCTCTGTACTTCCTGTATCCTCAGGAAATGTTCATTCCTTCTCAGGTCTCTTAAAGGGGTTGAAGACTAGACAGTTATAGTCTTACAGTTCAGCTTAAGTTTTTTAAGGTTTAAAAAATGTTTTAAGGTCTAAAAAGATATGCTGACAAATGCAAGTTATGATTGAAAGTGAAATAGGTACAGAAGTTTGGATTCAACAAGATAGTTGGAAGTAGATACATAGTAGAGTACTTTCTCCAAGGTTGCCAAATAAATATGGACTAGACATTCTGAATGCAATTCTCACCTGATGGTTTTCATAATTGTTCTTGATAATTGATAATTGATAATTCTTTCATAATTGATGTTAGACAAAGATCTTTTATTGGACTAAAAAGGGGGTGATGTAGGGATAATCTTTATATGCCCTGTGTAATGATATGACTCTGTCCTTCTTTGCCTGCGCAAGGCACCTCCTGATTGGTTACAATAAAAAATCTATAGCAAGGGGTAGAATAGAAGGTAGAATATCTGACAGGGAGAAGACTCTGGGACGGAGTCAGGCACATGTACATCCATCACCAAGAAACAGGAACCCAGAGATAATGAGGCTGAGCTGAGATAAACAATCATGTGGCAAAACTTAGTAACTTCAAATGAGATAATACATTACGAGCTAGTGGGAACAAGCCTAGCTTAAGGCCTATTTATTTATAAAAAATATGCCTCTAAGTTGTTGTTCAGAATTTGGGGCCAGGTAGAAAAGCCAAAGGTTTCCACATCACCCAGTGGCATATTTCTTCCAGCAGAGTGACATTTTCTAAATATTCCCAAGTGATACCACCAAGAAGGGTTGATTCTTTGAATTCTAGCCTACATGCTTGCTTTTTGTTAGATGAACTAATTTTTAAAAAATTTTTTTATTAACTTGAGTATTTCTTATTTACATTTCGAGTGTTATTCCCTTTCCAGGTTTCCGGGCCAACATCCCCCTAGCCCCTCCCCCTCCCCTTCTTTATGGCTGTTCCCCTCCCCATCCTTCCCCCATTGCTGCCCTCCCCCCAACAATCATTTCACTGGGGGTTCAGTCTTAGCAGGATCAAGGGCTTCCCCTTCCACTGGTGAACTTACTAGGATATTCATTGCTACCTATGAGGTCAGAGTCTAGGGTCAGTCCATGTATAGTCTTTAGGTAGTGGCTTAGTCCCTGGAAGCTCTGGTTGCTTGGCATTGTTGTTCACATGGGGTCTTGAGCCCCTTCAAGCTCTTCCAGTTCTTTCTCTGATTCCTTCAACGGGGGGTCCTATTCTCAGTTCAGTGGTTTGCTGCTGGCATTCGCCTCTGTATTTGCTGTATTCTGGCTGTGTCTCTCAGAGAGATCTACATTCGGCTCCTATCGGCCTGCACTTCTTTACTTCATCCATCTTGTCTAATTGGGTGGCTGTATATGTATGGGCCACATGTGGGGCAGGCTCTGAATGGATGTTCCTTCAGTCTCTGTTTTAATCTTTGCCTCTCTATTCCCTGCCCAGGGTATTCTTGTTCCCCTTTTAAAAAAGAAGTGAAGCATTCCTATTTTGATCATCTGTCTTGAGTTTCATGTGTTCTATGCATCTAGGGTAATTCAAGCATTTGGGCTGATAGCCACTTATTAATGATTGCATACCATGTGTGTTTTTCTGTGATTGGGTTACCTCACTCAGGATGATATTTTCCAGTTCCAACCATTTGCCTATGAATTTCATAAAGGCATTGTTTTTGATAGCTGAGTAATATTCCATTGTGTAGATGTACCACATTTTCTGTATCCATTCCTCGGTTGAAGGGCATCTGGGTTCTTTCCAGCTTCTGGCTATTATAAATAAGGCTGCTATGAACATAGTGGAGCATGTGTCTTTTTTATATGTTGGGGCATCTTTTGGGTATATGCCCAAGAGAGGTATAGCTGGATCCTCAGGCAGTTCAATGTCCAATTTTCTGAGGAACCTCCAGACTGATTTCCAGAATGGTTGTACCAGTCTGCAATCCCACCAACAATGGAGGAGTGTTTCTCTTTCTCCGCATCCTCGCCAGCATTTGCTGTCACCTGAGTTTTGATCTTAGCCATTCTCACTGGTGTGAGGTGAAATCTCAGGGTTGTTTTGATTTGCATTTCCCTGATGACTAAAGATGTTGAACATTTCTTTAGGTGTTTCTCAGCCATTCGGCATAGCTCAGCTGTGAATTCTTTGTTTAGCTCTGAACCCCATTTTTTAATAGGGTTATTTGTCTCCCTGCGGTCTAACTTCTTCAGTTCTTTGTATATTTTGCATATAAGCCCTCTCTCTTTTGTAGGATTGGTAAAGATCTTTTCCCAATCTGTAGATGAACTAATTTATGGGGAAGAAAAACCCTGTAGTTAAGCCTTTAGGTGCCTCAACATCTGGGTTACAGAAATGAACCCTTACTTCAGTAAATCAAGAGTTTGTTCAAAGATTTGTTTTAATTTTTTTCACGTGATGTCAGTGTGTCTGTCTGCCTGTCTGTATGTCTGTTTGTCTGTCGGCCTGTATGTATGTATGTATGTATGTATGTATGTATGTATGTATGTATGTATGTACGTATGTATGTTCATGTGTGTACCAGTCACCAAGAATTTAGACTATTGTATCTTACTATAGTGGGAATCACAGGAAGTTGTCAAAAGCTTGACTGTTCCCCATGGGAATGAATTTGTCTTAATTGCTCAGCCAGGACTCTAGCCCAGTAAATATTTTAAAGCCTTTATAAATCATCTTCATGTTATGAAATTGGAAAGAACCCATACAAGAGAAAAACCCTTACTTATGTAAACAATTTGGTAAAGACATTAGACTTCTCAGCTGTCCTCAGTTTAAAGAAAAATCTTGTTTCATTTGTCTTTTATAGCCTTGGAGGAAGTAAATTAATTACCATGTTACTCAAGTGTGATGGTAGAGATTGCCAGTTGTGGTTTGTATTATGCTATATGTGTGATAAATCAATTTGCTAAAGTTTATTTGATGGTTTCTATATTCCTTCTATGGCTTTGGCTCATTTGTAATTGTAACTTCACTTGGTAATAGGCACTTTAGTGCTGAAATGTACAGAATGGGGTGCTCACCATCTAAGTGGTCCATTGTTACTTAAATGTCAGGCAGTGTGCAATCATAATTTTCAAGTCAGGGAGTCTGGGAAAGGGTCATGGTTTGTTGTTACTGATTTTGTCATATTTATACAAACTCCCTTCATGTTTTTTTAATCCAACCTGGCTTGGATGTCAGCAATAAGTCAGGTCTACATTGGAACTCAGGATTCTCATGCATCAGCCTCCTTAGAACAAGTCTAAGGATAGAAGATGTGTCCCAGTGTGTCATGTTTTGTCAACACGTTTTAACAATGCAATGTTAAAATGATTGTACTAAATAGTTTCATGCCAACTTCACATGAGCTAAAGTCATCTGAGAGAAGGAATCTCAATTAAGAAAATGCTTTCTTGTTTGTAATAGCTGAGCAGTATTCCATTGACTAAATGTAACACATTTTTCTTTACCCATTCTTCAGTTGAGGGACATCTGGGTTGTTTCTAGATTTTGCCTATTATGCCTGCTATGAATAGAGTTGTGGTATGGTGGAGCATCTTTTGGGCATATGCCCCCCCCACCTGTGGTATAGCTGGATCTTGACGGAGAACTATTCACAGTTTTCTGAGAAAACACCAACTTGATTTTCAGGGTGGTTGTGCAAGTTTGCAGTCCTACCAGCAGTGGAGGAGTGTTCCATGTGTTGTCACTTGATTTTTTGATCTCAGCTATTTGGATAGGTGTGAGATGGAATCTCAGAGTCATAGCTGAATATTTCTTTAAGTGGTGTTTGACCATACAAAATTCCTTTGTTGAGAATTCTGTTTTCTTTAACCCATTTTTTAATTGATTTATTTTGTTTGTTGTATTTTTTGAGTTCTTTTTATATTTTGGATATTAGCCCTCTGTCAGATGTAGAGTTGGTTAAGTTATTTTCCTGTTTTGTAGATTGTGATTTTTGTCTTATTGATGATGACTTTTGGTTTTCAATTTTATGAGACTTATTCATTTTTATTGATTGATGATCTAGCGCCTTAGCTGTTGGTGTTGTGTTCAGGAAATTGTCTCCTGTACCGTTATGTTTAAGTCTACTTCCCACCTTCTCTATTAGATTTAATGCATCTAGTTTTATGTTCAGGTATTTCATTCACTTGAATTTGAGTTTTGTGTATGGTAATAAATATGGATCTATTTGCATTCTCTTACATGCAAATATCCAGTTAGACCATCAGCATTTATTGGAGATGCTTTTTTTTCCTCATTGTATAGTTTTGGCTTCTTTGTCAAAAATCAAGTGTCCTTAAGTATCCTGGATTTTCAATTAAATTTCATTGATAAGCACAGAAGTTTTTATGCCAACACCATGCAGTTTTTATTACTATGGCTCTGTCATATAGCTTGAAGTCAGGGGTGGTGACACCTCCAGAAGTTCATTTATTTTACAGGATTGTTTTAGCTATCATGCATTTCTGTTTTTTCATATGAACTTGAAATTTCTCTTTCAAGGTTTCTAAAGAATTGTGTGTTGGCGATTGGTCCTCATGCTTTGATTTAATGAGAATCTCTATGTCCAAATGCTAAAGGTCCTTGTCCCAAATTGTTTTTTGATTGATCAATAAAGATGCCAGCACCAATGGCTGGGCAAAGGGAGACAGGTTGGGACCCTTAGCATTTCTTGGTTGTATGTAGGGGGGGAGGAGAAAGGAATTGCCACAATTTAGGTGAGAGATATGGATAGGCGTAGGGGCTGCAGGAGATAAAGTCAACCAATCATGTGAGATATCAGGTAAGTGGCAAGAGCCATTTCCCCAATTGTGCTCAGGTTAGCAGGCAGAGGATTAGAAGTGCCCAGTCATTGAGCTAGACAGCAAATGAAATATAAGCTAAAGTAAGTGTGTGTGTGTGTGTGTGTGTGTGTGTGTGTGTGTGTCTTTCATTCATACGTCCAAAGATTTTATGGGCTGGTGTTTGGAAGTGAGACTCGCCTTGAGCACAAAGCTGAGTAACCCAAACTCTCGCTATAATTGTGTTAGAATTTTGATGGAAACTGCACTGAATCGGTAGACTGGATCAAGGAAGTAATAAAGAAAAAAAAATTAGGGATTTTCTAGAATTCAATGAAAACGAAGGCACAATATACCCAAACTTAGTATTGTTGGGTTCTTTGGAGCAAGTACAGTCTTCATCTTGGTATAGCTCCAACTTCTTCTCATCTCTTTGTTCGTGACTACTTGTCAAACTGCAACAACAGCAACCAGGCACATGTGCCTCCAACACTAACTAATTATCAAAGGAAGCTGACACTTTAAAGTGTTTAGACACGGAAGGCTCATGGGGGTTTGCCTCAGCCTAGAACTGGTCTTTGGAAAGCACAAATGTGGAGGGAACCAAAATAATACATTGCTAGGTTTTAGAGATGATGTTCCCACTCAGATCTATGGCATCTGGAGGCTGTAGATGAGGCTCTCCTGAGTTTCAATATACTTTCCCAACACCATACTCCACATGGAATCTCCTACCTTCCTTTTCTTTAAGATACCTTGCTCTCCTTTGGTCCAGTTCACTGTCCACTTCTGTGATGCCTCAGCAGGTCCTCCAAATTCACGCTTTTGTTTTCATCTTCTAGTTGATGTGACAGAAATGTGTATACAAAAAGAACATTGTAATGTCATTTGTTTCTCCATTATATTATGTTTTGTGTTTTCTGTGTTCTATTTTCTCTGACATATAGGTACTTAATCAAAGGATGCATGTGGTAAATTATGCCATGCCTTCTCTAACCAGGAAGCCTGACATATAGAAAGCTTTGTACTCTTTATTATTAACTGTTCTAAGCACAATGCATGTTTTGTTTGAACAATGCCTTTATGTAGCTGATATTTTCACTCTTACTATCTTACCATAACTTTGACTAAATTTCTTTAGCACAGGTTGGTTTCTAAAATGACAAAATGAACAAAACGTTAACAAAATATCTTTCCTCTTCATTTGATTTGCAGGTATTTTATTATACCTTGGTGGGAAAGAAATGGGAACAGTATTAAGAGTCTAGCTTGAGAATTTGGTCTGAGGTCAGGAATCAAAGCAAATAGAAATTTACAACAGCTATTAAACCTCAAGCACTCCACAGTAAATCATTCCCTCCAAGGAGACTCCATTCCCTAAAGGTACTTCAAACTGCAAAGCAGCATTAGCAGCTTGGGATCCAATATTCAACACCTGAAATTCAGGAGGATAGTTCACATTCAAAACATAACAGTTATGGTCTAGTAACAGATTAGATTATCCCAAACTTCATGTTTCCATGTAATAGTCTCAGGAAGTTTTCTTTTTCATTAGCAGTAACAGAACAAAGAATGCTATGAATCTGGGTATTAAAAATATATTATTTGAAGCATTACATAGGGGTGTTACGTCAAAGTGAGAAAAAACCCTATTATTGACTTAAATAGTACTTTATAACAATGCTAGTCTATTCATGCATTCCACATGTGAACTTTAAGGTAGTTGGTAGTGGTTGCTTACATGGTATATGGCCTTAAGGAAGAAATTTCACACAGTGTCAGAGCTGAGTTCATCGTTCCCTCCCTGTTCCCTTCCCTTGGTTCATTTGTAAATGGAAAGGTATTGCTGCTAGGCCAAGAAGCTCTACACTAGTCATATTTGAATCATTGGTCTTGCTTTTTTAGAAATGATTCTAATCAATTATGATTTTGTAATTGGGATTTCATTCACTGGCCATAAATGTTTCTTGCCATCCTTATATGGTAACCAGAATGTTTTGTATAAAAGGAAGATACTCTTTATGTTATTAAAGTCAGATTGTTTCCAGTTGTTAAGGTTAAGGAGTATTCTCATGAAAATCTGAAAGAAACAATTTAACAGACAGGGAAGGTTGAGGTTCTTACAGTTACAAAATTCCCTGCGTGTACCCTAAGAATTCTATGGAGTCTACAATATTCTTTAGAACATTTCAACCACAACTTGGTGCTGTGTCCCAATATGTCTTAAACATTCTGTGAAAAGTGCTGCCATTTAATTTGGAGGGAGCAGCCTCTACAGGTCAACTGGAAATGCTTAAAATTGGGTGTCTTACCTTTGCTTATATGAACTGGCGGACCTGAGTAAACATCCTACAGTTCCAACATATAAAATGAATTTAGAATTTGTAAAGTGACTATAAGGTACTACTTTGCCCTTTAGCAGTTAGGAATCCATTTTATTTATTTATTTATTTATTTATTTATTTATTTATTTATTTACTTATTTATTTATTTATACATATAGCTAGTTTCATATAAGATATAAGATAACGAGAATTGCTGACAATCCTGAGAGCTCAGAGGAGAAAAGTACTTCTTCCCATATTCCTGACCCAAGAGGAAACCACCTAGTGCCCTCTGTGCCCTTTGGGCACAGGAACCTATGAGTAGTCAGGGACAGAATCCTTCTGGTTAATGCCTGCACTGAGAGCTGAAAGTGAGTCACCAGGAGTGCCTACATACCAGAGCAGAGATAAGACCAACTCTTCTACTCTAAGAGACCCACCTGGAGGCATCAGGTCACACAAACCTAGGAGCAGTTCTCTGTTCCCAGATCTGGCTGAAAGAAAACAGGTCTACAGGAGTGGTGACACACAGGCTTATAGGAAGGTCAAGCCACTGCCAGAGACAGCAAGACAAGCTAACACTAGACACAACCTGATGGCTAGAGCAAGCACAGGAACTTAAGCAACAGAAACTTGGCATCATCAGAGCCCAGTTCTCCCACTGAAGCAAATACTGGGTATCCAAACACATGGGAAAAACAAGATTCTGATTTAAAATCACATCTCATGATGAGGATAGACGACTTTAAGAAGGATATAAATAACTCCTTTAAAGAAATATAGGGCAGTCCAGACACCACCCGGACCTGTAAGGGAACCAGTCAAAAGGTCTCTGCACGGAAATCCTGTGGGAGGGAGAGCTAAACCTTGAGAGGGGCAGACATGCCTGGGAAGCCAGAAGAGACTACACTCTGCCCACATTTCTGACTTCAGAGGAAAACACATAACTCCATCTGGGACCCCGGTGCACAGGGGCTACAGGAAAAGACGGCGCAGGCCCTCCTGGTTGCTGCCCTCACTGAGAGCTCAAAAGCAGTCCCCCACGAGCAACTTGAGCCACAGGACCACAGGTAAGACCAACTTTTCTGCTCCAAGCAAACTGCCTGGTGGACTCAGGACATAGGCACACAGGAACAGCTGAAGACCAGTAGACAGGAAAGACTACACGTCTGAAAGCAGAACACTCTGTTCCCATAACTGGCTGAAAGAAAACAGGAAATCAGGTCTACAGCACTCCTGACACACAGGCCTATAGGACGGTCTAGCCATTGTCAGAAGTAGCAGAACAAGGTAAAACCAGAGACAACCAGAGACAATGGCGAGAGGCAAGTGCAGGAACCCAAGCAACAGAAACCAAGACTACATGGCATCATCGGAGCCCAATTCTCCCACCATAGCAAACACTGAATATCCAAACACACCAGAAAGTCAAGATCTAGATTTAAAATCACATTTGATCATGAAGTTGGAGGACTTCGAGAAAGACATGAAGAACTCCCTTAGAGAAACACAGGAAAACATAAATAAACAAGTAGAAGCCTATAGAGAGGAATCACAAAAATCCCTGAAAGAATTCCAGGAAAACACAATCAAACAGGTTAAGGAATTAAAAATGAAAATAGAAGCAATAAAGAAAGGACATAGGGAAACAACCCTGGATATAGAAAACCAAAGGAAAAGACAAGGAGCCATATATACAAGCATCACCAAAAGAATAGAAGAGATAGAAGAGAGAATCTCAGGAGCAGAAGATTCCATAGAAATCATCGACACAATGGTCAAAGATAATGTAAAATGGAAAAAGCTACTGGTCCAAGACATACAGAAAATCCAGGACTCAATGAGAAGATCGAAATTAAGAATAATATAAGGTATAGAAGAGAGTGAAGACTCCCAGCTCAAAGGACCAGTAAATATCTTCAACAAAATCATAGAAGAAAACTTCCCTAACCTAAAGAAAGAGATGCCCATAAGCATACAAGAAGCCTACAGAACTCCAAATAGATTGGACCAGAAAAGAAACTCCTCCCAACACATAATAGTCAAAACACCAAATACACAAAATAAAGAATATTAAAAGCAATAAGGGAAAAAGGTCAAGTAACATATAAAGGCAGACCTATCAGAATCACACCAGACTTCTCGCCAGAGACTATGAAAGCCAGAAGATCCTGGACAGATGTCATACAGACCCTAAGAGAACATAAATGCCAGCCCAGGTTACTGTAACCTGCAAAACTCTCATTGAACATAGATGGAGAAACCAAGATATTCCATGACAAAACCAAATTTACACAATATCTTTCTACAAATCCAGCACTACAAAGGATAATAAATGGTAAAGCCCAACATAAGGAGGCAAGCTATACCCTAGAAGAAACAAGAAACGAATCGTCTTGGCAACAAAACAAAGAGAAGAAAAGCACACAAACAGAACCTCACATCCAAATATGAATATAACATGAAGCAATAATCACTATTCCTTAATATCTCTCAACATCAATGGTCTCAACTCTCCAATAAACAGATATAGATTAGCAAACTGTGAGGACCCTGCATTCTGCTGCCTACAGGAAACACACCTCAGAGACAAAGACAGACACTACCTCAGAGTGAAAGGCTGGAAAACAACTTTCCAAGCAAATTGTCAGAAGAAGCAAGCTGGAGTAGCCATTCTAATATCAAATAAAATCAATTTTCAACTAAAAGTCATCAAAAAAGATAAGGAAGGACACTTCATATTCATCAAAGGAAAAATCCAAGGTGAACTCTCAATCCTAAATATCTATGCTCCAAATATAAGGGCACCTACATACATAAAAGAAACCTTACTAAAGCTCAAAACACACACTGTACCTCACACAATACTAGTAGGAGATTTCAACACTCCACTCTCATCAATGGACAGATCATGGAAACAGAAATTAAACAGAGACATAGACAAACTAAGAGAAATCATGAACCAAGTGGACTTAACAGATATTTATAGAACATTCTATCCTAAAACAAAAGGATATACCTTCTTCTCACCACCTCATGGTACTTTCTCCAAAATTGACTATAATTGGTCATAAAACAGGCCTCAACAGATACAGAAAGTTAGAAATCATCCCATGCGTCCTATCAGACCACCACGGGCTAAAGCTGGTCTTCAATAACAATAAGGGAAAAATGCCCACATATATGTGGAAGTTGAACAATGCTCTACTCAACGATAACCTGGTCAAGGAAGAAATAAAGAAAGAAATTAAAGACTTCTTAGAATTTAATGAAAATGAAGGTACAACATACCCAAACTTATGGGACACAATGAAAGCTGTGCTAAGAGGAAAACTCATAGCTCTGAGTGCCTGCAGAAAGCAACAGGAGAGAGCATATATCAGCAGCTTGACAGCACACCTAAAAGCTTTAGAAAAAAAGGAAGCAAATACACCCAGGAGGAGTAGAAGGCAGGAAATAATGAAACTCAGAGCTGAAATCAACCAAGTAGAAACAAAAAGGACCATACAAAGAATCTACAGAACCAAAAATTGGTTCTTTGAGGAAATCAACAACATAGATAAACCCCTGGCCAGACTAACCAGAGGACACAGAGAGTGTGTCCAAATTAACAAAATCAGAAATGAAAACGGAGACATAACTACAGAATCAGAGGAAATTCAAAAAAATCATCAGATCCTGCTACAAAAGCCTATATTCAACAAAACTTGAAAATCTGCAGGAAATGGACAATTTCCTAGACAGATACCAGGTACCTAAGTTAAATCAGGAACAGATAAACCATGTAAACAACCCCATAATTCCTAAGGAAATAGAAGCAGTCATTAAAGGTCTCACAACTAAAAAGAGCCCAGGTCCAGACGGGTTTAGTGCAAAATTCTATCAGACCTTCATAGAAGACCTCATACCAATACTATCCAAACTATTCCACAAAATTGAAACAGATGGAGCACTACTGAATTCCTTCTATGAAGCCACACTTACTTTTATACCTAAATGACACAAAGACCCAACAAAGAAAGAGAACTTCAGACCAATTTCCCTTATGAATATCGACACAAAAATACTCAATAAAATTCTGGCAAACCGAATCCAAGAGCACATCAAAACAATCATCCACCATGATCAAGTAGGCTTCATCCCAGGTATGCAGGGATGGTTTAATATATGGAAAACCATCAACGTGATCCATTATATAAACAAACTGAAAGAACAAAACCACATGATCATTTCATTAGATGCTGAGAAAGCATTTGACAAAATTCAACACCCCTTCATGATAAAAGTCCTGGAAAGAATAGGAATTCAAGGCCCATACCTGAACATAGTAAAAGCTATATACACCATACCAGTTGCTAACATTAAACTAAATGGAGAGAAACTTGAAGCAATCCCACTAAAATCAGGGACTAGACAAGGCTGCCCACTCTCTCCCTACTTATTCAATATAGTTCTTGAAGTTCTAGCCAGAGCAATCAGACAACAAAAAGGAGGTCAAGGCGATACAGGTCACAAAAGAAGAAGTCAAAATATCAGTATTTGCAGATGATATGATAGTATATTTAAGCGATCCCAAAAGTTCCACCAGAGAACTATTAAAGCTGATAAACACCTTCAGCAACGTGGCTGGGTATAAAATTAACTCAAATAAATCAGTAGCCTTCCTCTACACAGAAGACATACAAGCCGAGATAGAAATTAGGGAAACGACACCCTTCATAATAGACCCAAATAATATAAAATACCTCGGTGTAACTTTAACCAAGCAAGTAAAATATCTGTACGATAAGAACTTCAAGCCTCTGAAGAATAAAATGGAAGAAGACCTAAGAAGTTGGAAAGATCTCCCATGCTCATGGATTGGCAGGATTAATATAGTAAAAAAGGCCATTTTACCAAAAGCGATCTACAGATTCAATGCAATCCTCATCAAAATACCAATCCAATTCTTCAAAGAGTTAGACAGAACAATTTGCAAATTCATCTGGAATAACAAAAAACCCAGGACAGCTAAAACTATCCTCAACAATAAAAGGACTTCAGGGGAAATCACTATTCCTGAACTCAAGCAATATTACAGAGCAATAGTGATAAAAACTGCATGGTATTGGTACAGAGACAGACAGATAGACCAGTGGAATAGAATTGAAGACCCAGAAATGAACCCACACACCTATGGTCACTTGATTTTTGACAAAGGAACCAAAACCATCCAATGGAAAAAAGATAGCATTTTCAGCAAATGGTGCTGATTCAACTGGAGGTCAGCATGTAGAAGAATGCAGATCGATCCATGCTTATCACCCTGTACAAAGCTTAAGTCAAACTGGATCGAGGACCTCCACATGAAGCCAGAGACACTCAAACTAATAGAAGAAAAAGTGGGGAAGCATCTCGAACACATGGGCACTGGAGAAAATTTCCTGAACAAAACACCAATGGCTAATGATCTAAGATCAAGAATGGACAAATGGGATGTCATAAAACTACATAGCTTCTGTAAGGCAAAGGATAGTGTGGTTAGGACAAAACGGCAACCAACAGATTGGGAAAAGGTCTTTACCATTCCTACAACAGGTAGAGGGCTTATATCCAAAATATACAAAGAACTCAAGGAGTTAGACTGCAGGGAGACAAATAACACTATTAAAAATGGGGTTCAGAGCTAAACAAAGAATTCACAGCTGAGGAATGCAGAATGACTGAGAGACCCCTAAAGAAATGTTCAACATCCTAAGTCTTAAAGGAAATGCAAATTAAAACAACCCTGAGATTTCACCTCACACCAATGAGAATGGCTAAGATTAAAAACTCATGTGACAGCAATTGCTGGCAAGGATGTTGAGAAAGAGGAACACTCCTCCATTGTTGGTGGGATTGCAGACTGGTACAACCATTCTGGAAATCAGTCTGGAGGTTCCTCAGAAAATTGGACATTGATCTACCTGACGACTCAGCTATACCTCCTTTGGGCATATACCCAAAAGATGCCCCAACATATAACAAAGACACGTGCTTCACTATTTTCATAGCAGCCTTATTTATAATAGCCAGAAGCTGGAAAGAACCCAGATGCCCTTCAACAGAGGAATGGATACAGAAAATGTGGTACATTTAAACAATGGAATATTACTCAGCTATCAAAAACAATGCCTTTATGAAATTCATAGGTGAATGGATGGAACTGGAAAATATCATCCTGAGTGAGGTAATCCAATCACAGAAAAACACACATGGTATGTACTCATTGATAAGTTTCTATTAGCCCAAATGCTCGAATTACCCTAGATGCACCGAACACGTGAAATTTAAGAAGGATGACCAAAATAGGAATGCTTCACTTCTTCTTTAAAAGGGGAACAAGAATACCTTTGGGAGGGAATAGGGAGGCAAAGTTTAAAACAGAGGCAGAAGGAAAGCCCATTCAGAGCCTGCCCCACTGTCCCCGCCAGCGGGGACCCAGTTATTCAGGGTCCCGAAGAGGCTTTCTACCTGTGGGCCAAAATGGGGGTGAAGAGAAGAAGGAGACCAAGCAAGATTCTGTTGTCAAGGTCTCGTTTATTGGGGTGAACGTTACAGCTTTTAAGGCTTTCAGGTAGGGGGAGTGTCCTTTGTGAAACACAGAGGAGGGGGAGGTGCGGATATAGGTAGTGATAGCAGGAGGCAAAGAGGTCAGGCGGTAGACGATGAGGTCAGGCAGTGGAGACACCGGGTGTTGATTCAGGAGGTAACAGGTATCTGCTAAGGGAGCTGAGGCATCCCTTGAATGTTATCTTCCTGTACTGTAAATTCATGGGAGAGGCTTTCATTCAACAATCTTAAGATTTAAGGCAGTCATCAAAAAGCAGCTAGGCCCAAATCTAATGTGGCTCCGTGCATCTCCCCCATTTTTCTTTTATAAAAGACCATTAGGTGGAAGTAGTGGTCTGAGAGGGATCAGACATGCCTCACAGAGTGCCCAGCTCGGCCATGGTGAGCCACTCTTGCAGTTAGGACTGCACCCCAATGGCTAGGAATGAACTTATGCTCTAACACACCGTTCTGGGCTATACGTGTGTGTTATTGGGGGAGAAACTGGGCAGAGGAGCATTTGACCGGCCCGTACATTTAAACGGGGTGTAGCCACCTCTGTCTTAGGATCGACCTCTCGAACCCCAGCCTTATCCGTCATAGAATCACCTTGTCGCCCCCCAAGGTTCCTGTCTTAGATTGGTCAAGGGTCAGAGGAAGTTGCCCGTCGCTGAGGATAGCTACATCAGGTCATCTTCTCATTCCTCTTACTTGAGCCCAGGGGCGAAAGAGTAGGAGCCAGATGGCATTAATATAAGAGATTGTGGAAATTGAGCCTCTCCCGATAAGTAGTGGGCACCTCATCTGGTTCTCCTCAGCTGCTATGGCCATACCACCAAGGGCCTAGTCATGTCTCTCCTGTAATAAAATTTAGAATTCCCAATTGTTAGCAACTACTCCAGAAAGTTCACCCACTGTGTTTGCCTAACAATAGATTAGGGGAGGGTAACTCCAGACACTGCAGACACAATGGAGTAGTGTACAGAGGGTCTGAGCGTAGGCCACAGTGGGACAGGAACACGCAGTGGTAACGCTGACTGTAGCAACGCCAAAATTTCTGTGATGACAAAAGATGAGTGGGAATCTTCCATATTCCTCCAAGGACACAGGAATGACTCCAGGGACCCGAACCAGGAGAGCTGAATCTTCATGCTCCCAGGATCAGCAAGTCTCAGCAACCACCTCTGGCAGCTGGCATACTCTTAGCATCCTGTAGAAAAAACACAAAGATTCCCTCTTCCCCATATAAAATATCTGAACAGGATCATGCCAATATGTGGATCTTTCTATTTCACCTAGGCAGAAGTATGCCTAGTTGTAGGGTGCCATAAACTCAGAGTGTTCCTTGGCATCCAAATTTTAAAATTGAAATAAAAGGAGCATATTTTAGCGTACAGGGATAACTCCCCTTTTTTATTTATTAAAATATTGTTAAAATATTATTATTTAAGATAAGTCCTTGAGGATTAAATTGAGGACACTGAGCACTTGTATTTATAAATTGACTTTTATACCAAATTATTATCTCCAGCATTATTGTTTTGGTGATATAAAGAATGAGATTTTTTGACTAATTGTTCCTATGTAAGGCCTATAATCTGCCTGGTATCATTGTCCTCCCTTGTTAAGTAAGGTGTCCAGGCAATCCAGTTTGAGTTCTTAAATGGCCTATAAAGGAACAGTACTTAGTGCTCTTAACTACTAAGCCATCTCTCCAGCACCTCACCAGCTTTATTTACCTAAACATAAGCATCCAGATTCAGTCATACTAGAAATCCCTGAGCTGGCAAGGTGAGGATGGGAGTTGAAAGTAAGCAAATGGAGTCTTCCTCTTTTCCTGAGGGAGTGTTATCAACTCCATTACCATTTTTAAAGAGCTGGGTCTATGGTTTTGTTTAGTTGTCTGAGCCAGAGCACTGAAAGGACAGTGAGTTGTCAGACATTCACACTGAAATCATCACTCACTGATTTCAAGTAGAAAACTTGTCTCCAACAAAGCATTAACTAATTGAAATCAATTGTAAATCACAAGCCACACATTGGCTATCAGTATATGAATTGAAAGCTTGATTTTTTTTAATTTAATTTTTTAATTTTTTTAAATTTAATTTAATAATCTGTGCTGAAGCAGGGGAAACTGAAGAGAATAAACAGGTGATCCAATCATACATGTAGCCTTTTCATAAGATGAACCACCTATAAATACAGTAAGCGCATTTCCTATGGGTTGTATGTACAAATTTATAGGAAATACAAAAACATGTAAAGAGTAAAATTACCAACTTTGCCTGAAAAATTTGTATATGTGATAGGCCAAATATCAGTATTTTGAAATAACCAATTTAATTGTTGTTTGGAATAAGATATGTTTTACCAGGTTTCTTTTTTAAAATACTTCTATGACTCTAGTCTACAATTCTGTATTAACACAACTGAAGCTTTATCTCCAAGGAGGATAACAAAGGAAGGCTTAAGTCCTCTGGTAAGGTGAGGTATTTAGCCAATTAACATATCCCTAGAAGCTTAAAATTAGCTTCAAATATTCTTTTCTGGAGTAGTGCAACAGCTACTCCCCAAATATAAAAGCTCATTATGAGAGCAAAGGTTTGTAATAAAAATTTCCATATACACTGAAAGATTCAAGGTTCTAACTTCTTACATCGAAGAAGTGACAAAATTACATAATATAAGGCTATTAGCCATTCTCTTGTAAAAATTTTAATGATATCACTTTATGGGCTCTCTAAAATTATAACCAAGCTCACGAAATGAAAACTCACAATGGCCAGGACGTAAACAAATTGTATAAAATCAGTCCTCTAAATCTATCTTGAAATGGCAGTTGGAGTAAGCAAACTGGCTGTAATGCTCTCACAAGTTCTAAAACCTCATCAATCTTTTGTAAGTCTTGTAACAATCTCTACCTGTTTGATTTTTTTTTTCTTTTTTTTTTTTGTCAAGCCAGAAGAGGAAAAGGCCTCTGGTTTCTTTATGGACCACCTCATATATCTAAAGTACAGTTCTTAGCAGTACTTACTGCGAAGCACAGTGGGGAACCCTGGCTGAGACTTCGGTAACAAAGGACAGACTATGTGGCCTGAATAAATTAGGGAAATAACCAGGAAGGCCAGCCTAATTCTGACTCAGGTGAGAAGTACCTGGCCAGACTGCCAGTTGGGAACAAAAGGCTTCCACATGTAAGGGCAGGGCTCAGCAGGGGTCAAACCTTGCTGGAGACCCAGAGGGGTCTTGTTGAGGCTGAAAACATTCCATGAATGTAAACTTCTTGTGCCGTAAATTACAGGGAGAGGCTTTTGATCCTACAATCTAAGGCTAAGGCCAAACAGTGACAAGGCAACCAGGCCCATGTCACATGTTATCTAGAATGACTTTATCTAAATTACAATTTTAAGCCAACTTTCTGTTACCAATGTTACACCTTTTTAACCATATTTAATAACTTAAAAGCCAATAGTACATAACCAAGGCATGTAGAGCATATTTATACATTTAAAACCAATCAGAAACAAAATTGAAGTGGCTACACATGTCTTTAATATTTAGACCAAGCACCATTTTTACTTTTCTAGCTATGATTTTAAGAGAAGCACCTTGTCACCTGCTAAGTTTAATAATAAGTCAGGGATTTTTCTAAGAGAAACAGCCATCAGCTTCATTACCATAGAAGCTATGAAGCTCTGGTTGCCTTCAGGATTGGCTAGTGTAAACATTTAGCCAGCCCCCTGGGGAGCTTGCCCAGTGGACTTAGGCTTCTAGCTACAGATGCAGGCTCCAAAAGCCAATTGAAACTTTTTATTTATTTGTACCTTTTTTGAAAGGAGTTAAAACTACATCAATGGGTGAATCAACCAGCATTTAAAATTTTAACCTTTTCTTTTAAACATGAAACATAAAACATTCAAGCTATGGAACCCAGAACCAGAAATAAGCATTTCTCCAATAGGAGCCAGCAGAGAGGCAGGACGTCTCCTGCCTTCCCTCTGTTCCTAGGAGAGCTCTAAAAAGTTTTTCTCTTTCTCCAAAGCATCTGCGGAGAGTCCGGCAGGACTGTTTTTCCCAAGCCCATTCATTCTCTCTCAAGTCTAGGGTGTAAACTATCTCTAGTCAGGGTCCAAAGACTAAAACATAACTCTAAAAGAACGCATATGCAAAAACACTTTACCATTACCTTGTCCCTTTTTTATTACAAGTTTTACTTAAGCTAGCCCCACACTGCTTAAAATTAACCAGGGACACCTTTCATCAATAAAACAAAAAAAACTTGATTAAATCCTTTTTCTTAACTCTTAATCCTCTCTCCCTGAGTGAGAGCTTGATCTCTCCTATGAAACAAGCCTCCTAAATCCATACCTTCCCATGGCAATTAGAGCGACAATTATTAGGCCGGTCCTTACCTCCCTCTCCAGCGGCCACGAGCTATCTGACGGCCTGAAGAGTCCTCGATTCGCTGCAGCTCTCTTATCTCCGTCGTCCTGTAGGCCTTGCTTGGGGTCCCTGTGTTAAGCGCCACTTGTCCCCCAAGCGGGACCCAGTTATTCAGGGTCCCGAAGAGGCTTTCTACCTGTGGGCCAAAATGGGGTGAAGAGAAGAAGGAGACCAAGCAAGATTCTGTTGTCAAGGTCTCGTTTATTGAATTGAAGCGTTACAGCTTTTAAGGCTTTCAGGTAGGGGAGTGTCCTTTTGAAACACAGAGGAGGGAGGTGCGGATATAGGTAGTGATAGCAGGAGGCAAAGAGGTCAGGCGGTAGACGATGAGGTCAGGTGGTGGAGACACCGGGTGTTGATTCAGGAGGTAACAGGTATCTGCTAAGGGAGCTGAGGCATCCCTTGAATGTTATCTTCCTGTGTTAAATTCATGGGAGAGGCTTTCATTCAACAATCTTAAGATTTAAGGCAGTCATCAAAAAGCAGCTAGGCCCAAATCTAATGTGGCTCCGTGCACCCCACATGTGGCTGTACATATACAGCCTCCAAACTAGATATGATGGATGAAGCAAAGAAGTGCAGGCCAACAGGAACCGGATATAGATCTCTCCTGAGAGACACAGCCAGAATACAGCGAATACATAGGCGAATGCCATCTTAAACAACTGAACTGAGAAAGGGACTCCCATTGATGGAATCTGAGAATGGACTGAAAGAGCTTGAAGGGGCTTGAGACCCCATTTGGACTACAATGCCAAGCAACCAGAGCTTCCAGGACTAAGCCACTACCCAAAGACTATACATGGCCTGACCCTGGGCTCCAATCTCATAGGTAGCAATGAATAGCCTAGTAAGAGCACCAGTGGAAGGGGAAGCCCTTGGTCCTGCCACAACAGAACCCCCAATGAACGTGATTTTTGGGGGCATGGCAGTTTTGGGTGGAGGATGGGGAGGGGAACACCCATAAGGAAGGGGTTCCGGAGGGATTAGGGGGATGTTGGCCTGGAAACCGGGAAAGGGAATAACAATCAAAATGTAAATAAGAAATACCCAAGTTAATAAAAATGAAAAAAAATATATATCACCATTTTGCGAAAAGGTTTTCATATGTGTGAATGTTTGGGGGGGTGTGCATGTGTGTGTGTGTAGGCTATGTTCTGATCTTTTTAAAATTTACTTATTTTTTCCTTCATAATTCAGGATACAATGATAAGACAAAATATTTGAATAATTAGAATAGAGGAGAATGAAGAGTCCCAGCTCAAAGGACCTTAAAATGTCTTCACACAATCATAGATGAAAGCTTCCACAAGCTAAAGAAAGAGATGTTTATAAAGGTAAAAGAAGGTTAAAGAAAACCAGACAAATAGAACCAGAAAAGAAAATCCTGTCATCATATAATAATCAAAACAATAAGACACAGAACAAAGAAAGAATATTAAAAGCTACAAGGGAAAAGGGCCAAGTAACATACAAATGTAGACCTATTAGAATTACACCAGACTTCTTAATTGAGACTATGAAAACCAGAAGGGACTGGTCAGAGGTCATGCAGACTCTAAGAGAACAAAAATGCTAGTCCTGTCTCCTATACCCAGTAGGGGACCGTGAAAAGCACCCTGGTTCCAGTTGAGGAGGCTTAAACACTGGAGATCCTGAAATGTCATTAAGCGTTTCACCTGACTCCCAGAAAACCAGGCCAGTCACTAACCCGAAGCCCTCCATCGATTTGTGGCCATCAGTTACGTAAAGACAACGCCCCAAGTACCTCCATCAGTAGAGGACAAGACTACAGATCAAGCCGGCTCAAGAGAAACCTCCATTATAATGAGATAACTAAAGGCCTGGAGGCTTAAAAAATGAATATCTGCTCCCAGATACTCCTCACTAAAAAGGGTATTTAATCTCAGTTCCATTATGTGAAGTGATGTACAGTTTTATTCATCCACTTCCCACCATGACAATAAATGCTTTAAAACCATGGACTGGCTTCTGGTTTCCCCCTGGGCCTGGAGCTAATCCTATGACACAGTTCTGTATACACAGATACTGCTAGGAGAAATCCAGTCTCCAAGAGTATTGACACACAGACTTACAGGAGGGTCAAGTGGCTGACAGAAACAGCAAGACCAGTAAACACCAAAGACAACCAGATGACAAGAGGCAATCACAGGAACATAAGCAAGAGAAACCAAGAGTACTTGGCAACATCAAAGCACTGTTCTCCCACCAAAGTAAATACTGGATATGCCAACACAAAAGCAAGACTTGAATTTAAAATCACAGTTCATGATTATGATGCAGGAATTTAAGATGGACCCAAATCTCCCTTAAAGAAATACAGGACAACACAGGTAAAAAAAAAAAAAAAAAAGTAGAAGCCCTAAAGAGGAATCACAAAAAATTCCTTAAGTAATTACAGGAAAACACAATCAAACAGAAGAAGAAATTGAACAAAACACTCAGGATCTAAAAACAGAAATAGAAACATTAAAGAAACCACAAGGAGACAACAGTGTAAATAGAAAACCTAGGAAAGAGTAAGGAGTCATAGATGCAAGCATCACAAACAGAACACAAGAAAAAGAAGAGAGAATATCAGGGGCAGAAGATACCATAGAAAACATTTACACAATCATCAAAGATAATGTAAAATGCAAAAAGCTCCTAACCCAAAACATCCAGGAAATCCAGGACACAATGAGAAGATAAAACCTAAGGATAATAGGTATAGAAGAAAGTGAAGATTGTCAACTTAAAAGTTTAGTAAATACCTTCAACAAAATTATAGGGGAAGACTTCCCTAACCTAAAAAAGAAATGCCAATGAACATATAAGAAGCCTACAGAACTCCAAATAGATTGGACTAGAAAAGAAATTCCTCCTGTCACATAATAGTCAAAACACCAAACGCACAAAACAAAGAAAGAATATTAAAAGGAGTAAGGGGAATAGATCAAGTAACATATAAAGACAGACCATTCACAATTACACCAGACTTCTCACCAGAGACTATGAATGCCAGAAAATTCTGGGCAGATATCTTACAGACCCTAAGAGAACACTAATGCCAGCCCAGGCTACTATATCTAGCAAAGTTCTCAATTAACATAGAAGGAGAAACCAAGATATTCCATGACAAAACCAAATCTACATAATATCTTTCCACAAATCCACCACTACAAAGGATGATAGATGGAAAACTCCAAAACAAGGAGGGAAACTACACACTAGAAAAAGCGCAAGAAAAGTAATCTTCTTTCAGAAAACCCAAAGGAAGAGAGCAACACAAGCATAAACACAAAGAAAATTACAGGAAACACTTTCCCTTAAAATCTCTTAATATCAATCGACTCAATTGCCCAATAAAAAGACATAGACTAACACAATGGATACAGAAAGAGGACCCAATATTTTGCTATATACAGAAAACACACCTCAGTAAGAACGACTGACACTACCTCAGAGTAAAAGCCTGGCAAAACAATTTTCCAAGCAAATGGTCCAAAGAAAGAAACTGGAGTAACCATTCAAAAATTGAATAAAATCATTTTTCAACCAAAAGTTATCAAAAAAGATAAGGAAGGACACATCATATTCATCAAGGAAAAATCTACCAAGATGAACTCTCAATCCTGAATATCTATGCTACAACTGCAAGGGCAAATACATTCATAAAAGAAATCTTACAAAGGCTCAAAGGACACATTGCAACTCACACAATAATAGTGGGAGAATTAAACCCTCTGCTATCATCAATGGACAGATTATGGAAATAGAAACTAAATAGAGACACAGAGAAACTAACAGAAGTTGTGAATCAAATGGGTTTAACAGATATCTATAGAACATTTCATTGTAAAACAAAAGAATATACCTTCTCAGCACTTCATGGTACCTTCTCCAAAATTGATCATATAATTGGTCACAAAACAGGCCTCAACAGACAGAGAAAGAGAGAAATAATTCCATGCATCCTATCAGATCATCGCACACTAATACTGGTCTTCAATAACAACAATAATGACAGAAAGCCCACATATACATGGAATTTGAGCAACGCTCAACTCGATGATAACTTGGTCAAGGAAGCAATTAAAGAGGAAATTAAATGAAGTTAATGAAAATGAAGGCACAACATACCCAAATTTATGGGACACAATGAAAGCAGTGCTAAGAGGAAAACTCATAGCTCTGAGTGCCTCCAAAAGAAATTGGAGAGAGTGTGCATTAGCAGCTTGACAGCACACGTAAAAGCTCTAGACCAAAAAGAAGCAAATACACCCAAGAGGAGTAGAAAGAAGGCAGGAAATAATCAAAATCAGGGCTGAAATCAACCAAGTACAAACAAAAAGGACTATACAACGAATCAACAAAACGAGAAGCTGGTTCTTTGAGAAAAGCAACAGAATACATAAACCCTTAGCCAGACTAACCAGAGGGCACAGAAAGTTTGTCTAAATTAAGCAAATCAGAAATGAAAAGAGAGACATAACAACAGAATCTGAGGAAATGCAAAAAAAATCATCAGATCCTACTACAAAATCTACATTCAACAAAACTGGAATATCTGGAGGAAATGGACAATTTTCTAGACAAATACCAGATACCAAACTTAAATTGAGAACAGATGAACCATCTAAACAACCTATAACTCCTAAAGAAATAGAAACAGTTATTAAAAGTCTCCAAGCCAAAAAGTGCCCAGGACAAGATGGGTTTATTGCTAATTCTAACAGACCTTCATAGACGATCACATATCAATACTGTCCAAACTATTTGACAAAATAGAAACAGAAGAAACATTACCCAATTCCTTCTATGAAGCCACAATTACTCTTATATCTAAACCATACAAAGACCCAACAAAGAAAGAGAACTACAGACCAATTTCCCTTATGAATATTGACAAAAAAAAACTCAATAAAATTCTTGCAAACCCAATCCAAGAACATCAAAACAATCACCCATCATGATGAAGTAGGCTTCATCCCAGAGATGCAGGGATGGTTCAGTATATGGAAATCAATCAATGTAATCCACAATGTAAACAAACTGAAAGATAAAAACCACATGATCATTTCATTAGACGCTGAGAAAGCATTTGACAAACTTCAACAACCCCTCATGATAAAAGTCCTGGAAAGATCAGGAATTCAAGGCCCATACCTAAACATAGTAAAAGCAATATACAGCAAACCAGTAGCTAACGTCAAACTAAATGGAGAGAAATTTGAAACAATCCCACTAAAATCAGGGACTAGATAAGGCTGCCCACCCTCTCCCTACTTATTCAGTATAGTACTCAAAATCCTAGGCAGAACAATCAGACAACAAAAGAAGGTCAAAGGGATACGAATTGGAAAGGAAGAAGTCAAAATATTACTATTTGCAGATGATATAATACTATATTTACGTGACCCCAAAAGTTCTACCAGAGAAGTACTAAGCCTGATAAACAACTTCAGCAAAGTGGCTGGTTATAAAATTAACTCAAACAAATCAGTAGTCTTTCTCTACTCAAAGGAAAAACAGGCTGAGAAAGAAATTAAGGAAATGATATTCCACATAATAGTACCAAATAACATAAAATACCTGGGTGTGACTCTCATCAGGCAAATGAAATATTTGTATAACAAGAACTTCAAGTCTCTGAAGAAAGAAATTGAAGAAAGATGGAAAGACTTCCCATGCTCATTCCATTGGCAGGATTGATATAGTAAAAATGGCTATTTTGCCAAAAGCAATCTACAGATTCAATGTAATCCCCATGAAATTTCCAACTCAATTCTTCACAGAGTTAGAAAGAACAATTTAAAAATTCATTTGGAATAACAAAAAACTCAGGATAGTGACAAATATCCTCAACAATAAAAGGACTTCTGAGGGAATCACCATCCCTGACTTCAAGCTGTATTACATAGCAAAAGTGATAAAAATTGTATGGTATTGGTGCAGAGACAGACAGATAGATCACTGGAATAGAATCGAACCCACACACCTATGGTCAACTTTGACAAAGGAGCTAAAATCATCCAGTGGAAAAAAGATAGCATTTTCAACAAATGGTGCTGGTTCAACTGGATGTCAGCATGTAGAAGAATGCAAATTGATCCATCCTTATCACTTTGTACAAAGCTTAAGTCCAAGTGAACCAAGGACCTTCACATCAAATCAGATACAATCAAACTAATAGAAGAAAAAGTGGAAAAGAGTCTCAATCACATGAGCACTGGGAAAATTTCCTGAAAAAAAAAAAAAACAAACTACCAATGGCTTATGCTGTAAGATCAAATATCATCAAATGGGACCTCATAAAACTGCAAAGCTTCTGTAAGGCAAAGGATTCTGTTAGGATGAACAGAAACCAACAGATTGGGAAAGTTCTTTTCCAAACCTACATCTGATAAATGGCTATCATCCAAAATATAGAAAGAACTGAAGAAGTTAGACTCCAGTGAGCCAAATAACCCTATTAAAAAATGAAGTACAGAGCTAAACAAAGAATTCTCAGCTAAGGAATATCGAATGGCTGAGAAGCACCCAAAGAAATGCTCAACATCCTTAGTCATGGGGGAAATGCAAATCAAAACAACCCTGAGATTTCACCTCACACCAGTGAGAATGGCTAAGATCAAAAACTCAGGTGACAGCAGATGCTGGCAAGGATGTGGAGAAAGAGGAACATTCCTCCATTGTTGGTGGGATTGCAGACTGGTACAACCACTTTGGAAACCAATCTGGAGGTTCTTCAGTAAATTAGACATTGCACTACCTGAGGACCCAGCCATACCTCTCTTGGGCATATACCCAAAAGATGCTCCAACATACAAGAAAGACACGTGCTCCACTATGTTCATAGCAGCCTTATTTATAATAGCCAGAAGCTGGAAGAACCTAGATGCCCTTCAACAGAGGAATGGATACAGAAAATGTGGTACATCTACACAATGGAGTATACTCAGCTATCAAAATCAATGACTTCGTCAAATTAATAGGCAAATGGATTGAACTAGAAAATATCATCCTTAGTGAGGTAACCCAATCATAGAAAAACATACATGGTATGCACTCACTGATAAGTGGATATTAGCCCAAAAGCTTGGATTAGCCAAGATGCAATCCACAGACCAAATGAAGCTCAAGAAGAAGGATGACCAAAGTGGGGATGCTTCACTCCTTCTGAAAAGGGGGAACAAAAATATCCATAGGAGGGGATATGGAGGCAAAGTGTGGAGCAGAGACTGAAGGTATGGCCATTCAGAGCCTGCCCCACATATGGCCCATACATATACAGCCACCAAAACTAGGTAAGATTGATGAAGCTAAGAAGTGCATGCTGATAGGAACCGGATATAGACATCTCCTGAGCGACACAGCCAGAGCATGTCAAATACAGAGGCGAATGCTAGCAGCAAACCACTGAAGTAACAATGGGATCCCCTTTGAGAAATTAGAGAAAGGATTGAAGGAGCTGAAGGGGCTTGCAACCCCATAAGAACAACAATGCCAACCAACCAGAGCTCCTAGGGACTAAACCACTACCTAAAGACTATACATGGACTGACCCATGGCTCCAGTTGCATATATAGCAGAGGATGGCCTTGTTGGGCATCAATAGTAGAAGCCCATGGTCCTGCCAAGGCTGGACCCCCAGTGTAGGGGATTGTTGGGGGGACAGAAAGGGGGTCAATGGAGAGGAGAACACCCTTATAGAAGAAGGGGAGGTACAGCGGATAGAGGCCTTATGTCTGGGAACCTGGGAAGGTGAATAAAATTTGAAATGTAAATAAAAAAAACTTATCCAATAGAAAGAACAATGCCTTCATGAAATTCATAGGCAAATGGATGGAACTAGAAAACTTTATCCTGAGAGAGGTAAGCCAATCACAAAAACACATGATATGTACTCACTGATAAGTGGATATTACCCCCCAAAGAGAGGTGGGGAAATCTATGCAATTCAACTTTAATTAAACATATAGTAAAAGTAATATACGAGTTTCCATATGTAATCTCTAGCTTCTTATATTCTACTCAAAACTGAAGGCTATATTGCTGGTTAATCCAAACTAAGTTTGTAATCAGTGTGTCTGTTTTCATTTTAAAGGTTTCTAAGGTTTCTGAAAAAAAAATGGAATATTCTAGAGAATTATCAAGAATTTTTATGGAAAATTAAAAACCCTCTGTTTTCATGTCTGTGGTAGTTTGACTATGCATGCAAGCCCCTCCCATAGACTCATGCATTGTGTATTAGGAGATGTTTCCTTATTGGAATTGGTATGGCTTTGTTGGAGGAATTGTGTCCTTAGAGAGGCAATGGTCTCCTAAGCTCACAGTACATTAAGTGATACAGTTTTATGGTATTGTCAAACAATGATAGAGTCTCCTCCTGTTGCCTGTGGATCAAGATGTAGAGCTCTTAGCTCCTCCAATAACTGTATGCTACTATGCTTTTCAACGTGATGATAATGGACTAAACATCTGAAATTGTAAGCCAGTCACAACTGAATGTTTTCCTTTGGACAATTTGTTTGCATCATTGTATTTCTTCACAAGAAACCCCAACTAAGATATCCATGGCACTCTGGACCAGTAAAGCCAATATGTTTTCTACAATCCTCTTGTTGTTTACATACTAACCATCACTGTTTTCATATACATTGCTTATATTGGCACTAGGAATCAGCCTGACCCACTCCTTCTCATCTCCCTGCCCTGGCTTTCCCCTATGTAGGGGCATTGAGCCTTCACAGGGCCAAGGGCCTCTCCTCTCATTGATGCCCTTTACATCCATCCTATGCTACATATGTGACTGGAGCCATGGGTCTCTCCCTGTGTACTCTGTGGTTGGTGGTTTATTCTCTGGGAGCTTTGGGGGGGGTCCGGTTGGTTAATATTGTTCTTCCTATGGGGTTGAAAACCCCTTCAGCTCCTTCAGTTCTTTCTTGAACTCCTCCATTAGGGACACTGTTCTCAGTTCAATGGTTGGCTGCTAGCACTTCCCTCTGTATTTGTCAGGCTGGCAGAGGCTCTCAGGAGACAGCTATATCAGGCTCCTGTTAGCATGGACTTCTTGGCATCTACAGTATTGTCTGGGTTTGGTGACAGTTTATGGGATAGATCCCCAGGTGGGTCATCTCTGGATAACCTTTCCTTTTAGTATCTGCTCTACACATTGTCTCTGTATTTCCTCTTGTGACTATTTTGTTCTCCCTGCTTTGAGCTTTAGTGAAGTTTCATTTATAAATGTAGATGCCCTTGAATTTGGAGTATAGATATTCAGGATTGAGAGTTCATCCTGGTGGATTTTTCCTTCGATGAATATGTAGTGCCCTCCCTTATCTTTTTTGATAACTTTTGACTGAAAGTCTATTTTATTCTTTATTAGAATGGATACTCCAGCTTGTTTCTTGGAACCATTTGCTTAGAAAATTAATTTCTGGCCTTTTACTCTGATGTAGTGTCTGTCTTTGACTCTGAGGTGTGTTTCCTGCATGCAGCAAAGTGCTGGGTCCTCTTTACATATCCAATCTGTTAGTCTTTGTCTTTTTATTGGGGAATTGAGTCCATTGATGTTGAGAGATATTAGGGACCTGTTGATATTGTTTCCTGTTATTTTTGTTGTTAGAGGAAGAATTACGTTTGTGTGGCTATCTTCTTTTGGGGGGTTAATTGAAATTAAATTTCTTTCTTGCTTTTTCTAGTGTGTAGTTTAACTCTTTGTGTTGGAATCTTCCACCTATTATCCTTTGTAGGGCTGGATTTATTAAAAGATATTGTGTAAATTTTGTTTTGTCATGGAATATCTTGGTTTTTCTATCTATGTTAATTGAGGATTTTGCTGCATATAGTAGTCTGGGCTGGCATTTTTGTTCTCTTAGGGTCTGTATATCTGCCCAGGATCTTCTAGCTTTCATAGTCTCTGGTGTGTGTGTGTGTGTGTGTGTGTGTGTGTGTGTGTGTGTGTGTGTGTGTGTGAGAGAGAGAGAGAGAGAGAGAGAGAGACCCCACTTTTTGAAATGAGAATCTTGGAATGTTGCTGAAGTTAGTGATGAGTTCAGGGGCTTTTTGGATCCTCCTCCTCTCTCCACCTCCTCTGGAATGAGGATCACAGGCCTGAGTCCCACTGCCAGCATGAGAAACCCACCTTCTGAAAATAGTATCAGAGAACTAGATTGAAATCCTGCTGCAGATGTCCTTCGCCTTTCCCATCATTAGCCACACAATCCAGGGACCATGCTGCCTTTCGAATTGCTCTTACCAACTTGGTGGCATTTAATAGCATCTGCTATTCTTGCAGTCTTCTTCTATTTGGGAAATTGACTAAAACAACTGTCTTACCCCTATAGGTGTAGCACATTGGAGCCTTTGATGAGAATTTGGGATGAATGTTTGGGAGCAGATGTTCTGAAGATGTGCTTCTATAACAAGCAGCATCAGAATGATCAGAGACAAGTTCCTAACATCCTCCTCCCAGGCCCATCATATCATCCATTCTAAGGCAGAGGCCTAGATATCGGCCTAGATATCTTTGTGTTAACAAAATTTCTAAAGTTTTCTGATTGATGGATTGTGAAAATAATTATAATTTATTATTGCAGATGATATTTATGGAAGATTTACCTTGTGACAAAAATGAGCTGTTTAAAGTCAGTTTAGTTCCATGTTAATGGCATCCATCTGTGTACAAGGAATATATTCATAGTCCTCTGACTTTTATACAATTGTTTTTGAAAATGAGTCACCTCTGGTAATGCATCTTGTAAGTAGAAATGCTACAGTTGATTCAAAGCCAAGCAATTGGGCTCCACAGAATGAGTGTTGTAGCCAAAGCTATGGCTGTCTTGCTGGGATAAAAACTAGAAATGTTCCACATCCCTTGGATAATCACCGAATTATTTTTAGTTAACAATAAGTAAGTCAGTTATCAACACAGAATTAGAGTCAGGAAATTAGAGTTAGAATTAACCCTAGAGACCTGTGTGGCATAGACAAGGACTTTAGGATTGCAGAGCTAACAATACGCTTAAAGTTATAGCTCATATTTGATGTTAAGTTGTAGGTACTTGTCTTGGAAATATGGAATCTAGTATGTTCTTGGCAGTCACAGTTTGCCATTCTTACAAAAACTCCGTCTAGAGTAATGTCACAGTTTTATGTTTGCTAGATTACGTCTAACTAAGGTTCGGATCTCAACTGCAGCAAACCGTAGAGAGATGATTGCAGTAAGTCAGAGTCCTTATTTTTCCAGGATCATTTTATTTGTAGATGTTACAAGAATTCCTAAAATGGACGTTAGGATTATTTCCCGCCTTTTATATAACCTATAAGAATTATTAGAAAGTCAAAGTATATTTTATATCTCTTCTAGTTCAATTTCTCCTACTTAATTATGCCAATAAATTAAATTCAGGTTCAGATTCTATGTATGCCAAAGGCAGTTTATAATGGGTAATTATTTACCATGCCTATAGTGGTAAAGTAGTTATTAAAATTATGCCTATTTTATAGTTATATTATTTAGCAAAAGGGATGTCAGAACACATACTGAATTCCTTTCAAAATTGGAATGCCATGCCCTTAAAAGTCTAGTTATTGTCCCACCTCCACAAGCTTGTTTACAGTTCTACCATAAAATTAAGAACCCATAGCATATCAAACATTAGGAGCATCATCATGCTTCCTACTCACATCTTAACAACACAATTTTTGATTTAAGATCATTAACAATTCATGCTCACGTTTCAGTGCCACTTACTGGTCACACAATATGTGAAATGCAAGGATACTAAATGCTTTATGTAGACAGCTGGTTAAGTTGAGTAAGCATTTGATTGGCTGAAGTTTCAGGGCTACCATGGGGAACTAGAGCTGATATGACATTTTAAGCCTCAGTTCCCTGGACTGTGGCCTCTTACCTAAATGCCAGGATACCTTGTCGCCTTGATAACTTTTTCCTATAATTCACTTAATACTTTTCTTTCAATAATTAGTCCTTAAAATGAGATAATTAAGTCATGAGCAAAACAGTACTGGCAAATTTCCAGCTCAATATTATACATACAAAACCTATTTGTCTTCTTCCCCTTGAACTCACTCCATAGAATTTGTATTGCTTGTCATCTGTTTGGCACTGACATTATTTACAAACATTTATAGTATTCGTTGTGCCAATTATGCAACCTTACAGTTCAGTTCCTAAATCAAAGCATTTTATACCAAGCACAGGCAGTTCAAAACTACAGGAAGCAAAATCCCTCGACAATCATAACAAAGTATAGATCTAAAGACTCACATTCATGGAAACAGATCAACAGATGCCCAAATACTTGCACCATCTTTTAATTAGGCAAAATCCCCATAAGCTATGTAATCTTCATTTTAATTAGAGCGAGTAATCAATGTACATTAGAGAAAGGAAGAGGAAAGAATAACTAATGTGAGTCCTGTGTGACAAAATTGAATCACAACAAACCCAAGTCAAACCTCAGGTCTTAGTCACCTATATGTCAATTAATACTAGCATAATGGATGTTCTAGTTAGGTTTTTCTGTTGTGATAAAACCCTAAACATACTTGGGTGAGAAAGGATTTACTTCAACTTACACTTTGATATCAAAGTACAACACAAGAGAAACCAGGGCAGAACCCAATGCAGGAGTTTGGAGGCAGGAACTAAAGTAAAGGCCACGAAGTAATGCTGCTTACTGACTTGCTTTGCATATCTTACTCAGCTTGCTTTCTTATATACTTCAAGAGCACCTGCCCTGAAGTATAGCACTGACCTCTGTGAGATTGGCCCTCTCACATCAATTACTAATGAAGTAAATGCCCCCCACAACTTGTGCACAGGCCAATCCAATAGACAATCCCCCAGTTAAGGTTCTGTCTTCCTAAATGACTCCAGCTTGTGTGAAACTGACAGGACTACCAACATGAGTCTCTTACCTGTTAGTAAAATCATAGTGGCATTGGCAGGTGGAATAGGCATGGATAATTTGAAATCAATGCATGGTACCCTTATGAGGATGTCAATATGACAAGTAAAAATATTACCCAGAAAAAAATTCTGGTAAGCTATCTTCAAGGTAAAGAAACAATATATTAGGTAGCAAACGGGTTTCTTCTTTCCTTTTTACAATTTTTCCTCAGATATTCTTTTTGCTTAGCGTACAAAACAATAAGCTTTATAATTACTTTTTAAATACATACCTTTTTGTCCTTTTCACTTTTTTCTTTTAACTTTTTTTTAAATTTAACTTCAACTGTTATCCCCTTTCAAGGTTTCCATCCATAAGTCCCCAAACCAATTACCCCACCCACTTCTTTCCCCCCAACCACCCACAACTTCTAGCCTTCCTTCCCTGGAATTGATATTCCCCTACACTGGAGGGTCCAGTCCTGGCAGGACCAAAGGCTTCTCCTCCCATTGGTGCCCAACAAGGCCATCATCTGCTACATATGCAGCTGGAGCCATAGGTCAGTCCATGTATAGTCTTTGGGTGGTGGTTTAGTCCCTGGGAGCTCTGGTTTGTTGATATTGTCGTTCTTATGGGGTTGCAAGACCCTTCAGCTCCTTCAATCCTTTCTCTAACTCCTCCATTGGGGACCACATTCTCAGTTCAATGGTTTGTTGCTAGCATTCGCCTCTATATTTGTCATGCTCTGGATGAGCCTCTCAGGAGTCAGTTATATCAGGCTCCTGTCAGCATGTACTTCTTGGTGTCAGCAATATTGTCTGGGTTTGGTGGCTGTATCCCAGGTGGGGCAGACTCTGAATGGCCGTTCCTTCAGTCTCTGCTCCATATCTCCTCCTATGAATATTTTTGTTGCCCCCTTTAAGAAGAACTGAAGCATCTGCACTTTGGTCATCCTTCTTGAGCTTCATGGGATCTGTGGATTGTATGCTGGATAATCTGAGCTTTGGGGCTAATATCCATTGTATGCAATCAGTGAGTGCATAACATGAGCGTGTTTTTGTGATTGGGTTACCTCACTCAGGATGATATTTTCTAGTTCCATCCATTCCTATGAATTTCACGAAGTCACTGTTTTTGATAGCTGAGTAATATTCCATTGTGTAGATGTACCACATTTTCTGTATCCATTCCTCTATTGAAGGGCATCTGGGTTCTTTCCAGCTTCTGGTTATTATAAATAAGGCTGCTATGAACATAGTGGAGCATGTGTCTTTGTTATATGTTGGGGCATCTTGTGGGTATATGCCCAGGAGAGGTATAGCTGGGTCCTCAGGCAGTTCAATGTCCAATTTCCTGAGGAACCTCCAGATTGATTTCCAGAATGGTTGTACCAGTTTGCAATCCCACCAACAATGGAGGAGTGTTCCCCTTCCTCCACATCCTCACCAGCATTTCCTGTCACCTGAGTTTTTGATATTAGCCATTCTGACTGGTGTGAGGTGGTATCTCAGGGTTGTTTTGATTTGCATTTCTCTTATGACTAAGGATATTGAACATTTCCTTGGGTACTTCTCAGCCATTCAATATTCCTCAGATGAGAATTCTTTGTTTAGCTCTGTACTTAATTTTTTCATGTTATTATTATTTTACTTTTTATTTTTTGCATGTCAGTAAACAGTTTTAATTATTATATATAATGTATATACATATATAAATATGAACAGAAGGTCTAAAATGAGGAAGTGCAATGGATAACATATGACCTTTCATAGCATTCACATCATAGCAATTCATTTGAGCACTGACAAAAAGTATAGGATTTTTTCATGGCTATTGTTTACCTGACATATTGCCTTTAAGCAAAAATTATGAATATGAAAAAAACATAATTAAAGTTCATGAAGTCAGAGGCTGAGCTCAGTTCTCAAAGAAGCTTAAACCTGTATTATAGATATGATTTCTCTGTCCTCATAAATGTATATAAGAAATACTCAAGTTAATAAAAAAAACAAAAAAACCTAATGGATGGAAATTGATAATGTCATCCTCAATTATGTAACCACACCTAAAAAGACATGCAGTGTTTGTCTTTACGTATAAGTGGATATTAGCAATAAAATACAAAACACTCTCAGTGCATTCTATAGACCCAGAGATGCTAAACAACAAGGAAGGCTCAAGAGAGAATTCATGGGTTTCACAAGGAGGGGGAGTAAAAGAGTAATAGGAGGAAGATGGAGGGAGGGCACTGTGTAAGAGAAGCATAGAAAAAGGAATGGGGAAGGGATTCAGTATCACATATGAGGTGAAACATAAAACAGGGCCAGAGAGCCCAGAGAATAAATGAAATCTACAGCAGACATGTGTGTGTGTGTGTGTGTGTGTGTGTGTGTGTGTGTGTGTGTGTGTGTGTGTGTGTGTGTTTGTCAAATGGGGGCCTCATGAGTATGTATCAGACACCTGGGTTGGAAATGTTCTCAGGATAAACAGTGGTGACATTACCTGATACTCATAGCAGTGGGGATATGGAAGCTGAAGAATCCACCTTCTTCAGGAACATCCTTATAGAACAAGGGGAGGGGGATGGTATGGGGACTTACAGACAGGAAACTGGGAAAGGGAATAACATTTGAAATATAAGTAAAGAAATATCCAATAAAAAGCTACCATGTTTAGTATATAATACAAAAACAAGATTCATTGATGAGTCCAATATAATTAAACATCTGTATATAAATTTTTACCCATACACCCATTGTTCATTTAAGAAAAGTTCCACGGTATGTGGGGTATTAACAGTAACTTTAACAAATTATACTGATCAAAAAGGTAGCTATATGAAGAAGAAACAAATTTAGTCCATTACCCAGACCAAGCACAAAAGTCAATTCCCCATGCATCAAGGAACAGGATGGAAGACTTGATATCACAAATGTGGTAGATGAGAAAGTAGGAAATATGCTTGACTTCAATGTACAGAATAGTACTTCCTGAACATTATTCCTATAGTATAGAAAAGAAAACCAAGAATTCATAAATAGTACCTCCTGAAACTTAAAAGATGACATAAGTCAAAGAACATCATTTGACTGAAAAGAATGCCTCTACCATGGGTTAAAATCTTACTAGTTCCTTATAAAAAATAAGTCCATTTACAATATAAACACACGTAAAATGTTATCTATTAAGCTTCACCACTACTAAGGAGCATTATCAAATATGCAAGTTAGTCTACATGTGATCAGACAGAATTATAAACATGGTTATCCCAAAGCTACAAATAAACTAAATGAGTAACTTCCCTTTAAGATATTCTGGTGCAATAGTGAGACAAATTCTGTGGAAAGAATTCTGTTTCTTGATTATATTTAAGACACACTCCATGTGATGGGACCCATGTCTGAAATTGCTAAAGCAGGCAAAATCGTAGAAGTAGATATGTTTTGATCCAAGAGGAAGACTCAGTACTCTTACCCTACTAAAATACCATATCAATTAAGTGACTGCCATGTGTATAGATTTGGGTTTCAATCAGCCCTCATTAAAAAAGCCTCACCTTCTTGTAGACTATGGAAACTAACACAGAGACCACACACTGGAAAGTTTACAGAGAAAGTGGGAACCCAATTTTAAATGGGATGAGTTCTTTTAGGCTCTCCCTCAAGGATCCATTATCTCTATATTAAAGGAAACACAGAGATTCTAAGAGACAGAGGTGATAGATTAAGGAAACAATGCCTTCTAGACATAGTTCCATACAAAATAAAACATTTTTGAACAAGGTCCCTAGGAAAAAAAGAGAAGAAAATTAATATAGAATTTGTGATAGAATCTGTGAAGTACTATTAAGAACTCAATAGGATTCAAATAATGAATTACTCCGTGGATGATGGTAGAGGTCACCACATTCACTTGAGTGCATTCAGAGGACCTGAGATAGTGCCATCTAACGATGGCACCTATGCACAAACCTGTGTTTCCCTTTAGTATTTTGGTATTTTATTTTAGTAGTTTCTGCAGTGAAATGAATATAAACATCCTCCACTTCAGAAGACAGATGTGCTGTGTGTCTTCCATGGATATTAGACACATGTTGTACTCTATTCTCACTCTAAAGTCAAGTCTAAACGGAAGCATGTGCTGTGCACTCACTGAGTTTTGGTGAACAGGATTTCTAGGAGTGAGGAGAACAAATACTTCTCATGATTTACTGGATAGTACAATTCAGGGGACTTGAACCCTGATCAAGGAGAATCCATGTCCCTGTGAGACCACATTATCCTGAAAATGACTCATTTCTTTTCTTTTTCATGATTAGGCAGGTAGCAGGCTAATAGCATGTGTGTGTGTGTGTGTGTGTGTGTGTGTGTGTGTACATACATATATATGTATATATATATACATATAAATATATCCTCAATGAAATTAAATTTTTTCAGAGATAAGTGACATCATGAGCAGCAGAGGACAAGGGTAGAAATGACAATTTATGGAGTCCGGTCTTCGCATGCTGTGAAATTGTAAAGGAAGGGCAGCAGAGCATTGTGAGAAAAACAGTCCAAGGAGAGCAATGGACCCAGATGTGTAACAGTGTAGCTATCTGCCCAGGCTTTCACCAGAGGCCAAGGTGTTGCATTGTTGAGATGGCAGCCCTGTCCCCCTTTGCAGGAAATCAGATGCCACTTAGGCTCATGCACTGCTTCCTCAGGACTTAGCCCTTCCATTAGGTTAGTTGTCAGTGTCCACAGACTGCACTAAGCCAACCTTATCAATCAGGCCACTGTTCAGTATTCATTTTAATCTCTCAGAGACTCCTCAGTCCACTCCTTTGTAGCTTCCCATCACACATGTGCCTTCTTGCCTTTAGCTGTTTGTATGTAGTGCTTCTAGGTTTCTGGTTTGTGTTGTGTTAACTGTTCCCCTCCACCATAGAGCCCAGAGTCTGACCAAACACTGACCTCTAACTCCGTCCTTCAGTTAAATCTGTTCCCGATATATACTACATGCACTCAATATATGAAGGGAGTGTACATTGCCTGTCCCTCTGATTTGTGAGGGTTTATCATAAAGTTGCTAAATAGAACACCTTGGTGTCAAAGACTGTATTGCTTGTCCTAGGGACTTAGCATATGAGTTTTTAATTAAACTGCTTGCCTATTAAGTATAAGAGTTTTCCATTAAAATGTTCGAGGTGAAAGCTATGAATGTTTACACTTTTTATTGCATCAGTAGCTTCTTTAGTGTATTTTCAAGTGAAATCAATCTTTAACCCTACTCTTAAATACTACTCAAATTACCAAGTCGTGTGTAGTTAGTTATTAAAGAGAAAAGACAGTTGAATGGTGGCTTCTTTGAATTTCCTTTCTTTGTTTCTATCTTTTTTCTTTTTTCTTTTTTTTTTTTTGTAAAACTTTTATGCTGCTCCCTCCACAAATGTCCATTAACTGGGGCTTTATGAACCACTCCAAATACCTGATAGAAAGGTGATTACCCATTCTTGTGTAGGGCATTTTCGGGAAAACACACTGTATTGGATTCATAACTGTCACCAGTTTGTCACATCCAGAAGACCTAGTTTCACAGCACTGCTCCCTACAATTTGCTTTTATGTCCTTTCTGACTCCCTCTTCAACAACAGTACCTGAGCCTTGGAGGATGTTGTGCTGGTTGATTTTAATGAACTTTCCATAAATCTAGATATAATCTGGGAAGACTGAATCACAGTAGAGGAATCTTCTCCATCACATTGTCTTGAAGGAAGTCTGTGGGTCATTTTTTGTAATTGATGTTGAATGTCTCCTGTAATTGTAGGTGGTGGTAATAGTCATTGGCACCACTGGGTGGATCATCCTCAGTTGTATAAGAAAACAGGCTGAGCAAACCATTGGGAGGACAGTAATAAGCACTGCCCATTTCTCCCGCACCCCCACTCTGTCCTTCCCTCC
Source organism: Rattus rattus (assembly GCF_011064425.1). Lineage (NCBI taxonomy): Eukaryota > Metazoa > Chordata > Mammalia > Rodentia > Muridae > Rattus > Rattus rattus. Next base: position 20,131,873 of record NC_046166.1, on the reverse strand, counting down.
CTCCCTCCCCCCACTCTTCTTATCTATGGGTGGGTGTGCATGGGCGCGTGAGTGTAAGTGACAAGGCACCTATGTAGATGTGAGCCTGCAACATTTTAGAGTTGCTTTGATCATCTACAAGATAGCAGGTCATCAGGCTTGGATGAAAAATGATCTTAGGTGCTGCGTCATCTAAATGGCCACTCTTCTAGGAATTTCTTCCTATTAACATTCTTTTCATTAAAAAAAGAGAAGGGTTTCTAATATTTCTGTCCCTCTCTAAATACATCAAATCTTGGAAAATATTAAGGAACACATAAGGCTGTGCATGTACTTTAGAAGCAGTGTGAGTTTGCTTCACACATGGAAGACAGCTCTCTAACAGTGAAGACAAGCATGACATTTTAAGGTAACTAAATATTTTTAGTACATTCAATAATTGTATAAGACACCAGGGCCCTGATGCTCAAGTTCTGATTTTTCTTTATTCATTTGTGT
>NC_046166.1:20059622-20131296 GCF_011064425.1 Rattus rattus | reverse complement strand
TATGCAACTAAAGTGAAGTATGTTGGCTAAAGGTCACCGTACAGTTTTCAGAGTCAGAGATTCCTGTAAGTAAGCAGTATTTCATGACATCAAAGAGTAATATGAAATGTAAATACTTTCCCATATTGTTTAAACATGAAAGGTTGACTCCTGTATGAATTCTTTCATGTCCTAAATAGTAATGTTTCTGAGTCTCTACTAGAATCATGGTGTGCAGTGAAAATCTGCAAATTGCGAAGGAAATCTCAGTTCAGACGGATTTAGCTCGGCTGGATCTCTATTCTGCTTTGGTTCACGGCAGGTCTCATGCTTCCAGCAACCCACCCAGGCAACCCTTTGATCCTGGAATGAAAGACACATTATCTTATTGTTTAAGTGCCCTGGTTAACTCAATGACTGAGCACTTCTAATTCACCTCCTGGTACCCAAAATCTTACATGGATGGCTTTATCTCCTGGAGATCCTATGTCCATCTGTTTCCCGCTGCTTCATGGCAATTTTCTCTCTCCTTCCCTGGGTTCAATTCTCAGTCAGAGAAGTATATGGAGCCTACTGTGGTAATCAAGAACTCACTATTAAAACTAATTTAGGAATTGTCATGACTCAAGAGAGAGAGACGGGTCAGAGTTAGAGCTACAGAGGGAAGAGCATCTGAAATGTGGGTGAGAAGGGAAAGCCACCCCAAGAAGGGCTACCCAGAAGCATCTTGTGCACCAAAGCCAGTGGGCCTCACAGAAGGTAACAGGGCAGCAAAGGTAAAAGTAGATTTAGATGGTGTTGATCAGGAAGGAGTACCGGAGAGAAAAGTGTGTTGGCTGTGGGAGGATTAGAACTGTCCGGCCTTTGAGTATCTAAGGAATTTCAAAAATAAGCTAATGTCAGTATTACAGAGCAATAGTGATAAAAACTGCATGGTATTGGTACAGAGACAGACAGATAGACCAATGGAATAGAATTGAAGACCCAGAAATGAACCCACATACCTATGGTCACTTGATTTTTGACAAAGGAGCCAAAACCATCCAATGGAAAAAAGATAGCATTTTCAGCAAATGGTGCTGGTTCAACTGGAGGTCAACATGTAGAAGAATGCAGATCGATCCATGCTTATCACCCTGTACAAAGCTGAAGTCCAAGTGATCAAGGACCTCCACATCAAACCAGATACACTCAAACTAATAGAAGAAAAACTAGGAAGCATCTGAACACATGGGCACTGGAAAAATTTCCTGAAAAAAACACCAATGGCTTATGCTCTAAGATCAAGAATCGACAAATGGGATCTCATAAAACTGCAAAGCTTCTGTAAGGCAAAGGACACTGTGGTTAGGACAAAACGGCAACCAACAGATTGGGAAAAGATCTTTACCAATCCTACAACAGATAGAGGCCTTATATCCAAAATATACAAAGAACTCAAAAAGTTAGACCGCAGGGAGACAAATAACCCTATTAAAAAATGGGGTTCAGAGCTAAACAAAGAATTCACAGCTGAGGAATGCCGAATGGCTGAGAAACACCTAAAGAAATGTTCAACATCTTTAGTCATCAGGGAAATGCAAATCAAAACAACCCTGAGATTTCACCTCACACCAGTGAGAATGGCTAAGATAAAAAACTCAGGTGACAGCAAATGCTGGCGAGGATGCGAGAAAGAGGAACACTCCTCCATTGTTGGTGGGGGTTGCATTATGAAATTGTAGGCAAATGGTTGAACTGGAAAATATCATCCTGAGTGAGCTAACCAATCACAGAAAGACATACATGGTATGCACTTCACTGATAAGTGGCTATTAGCCCAAATGCTTGAATTACCCTAGATGCCTAGAACAAATGAAACTCAAGACGGATGATCAAATGAAGGCTTCACCCTTCTTTAAAAGGGGAACAAGAATACCCTTGGCAGGGAAGAGAGAGGCAAAGATTAAAACAGAGACTGAAGGAACACCCATTCAGAGCCTGCCCCACATGTGGCCCATACATATACAGCCACCCAATTAGACAAGATGGATGAAGCAAAGAAGTGCAGACTGACAGGAGCCGGATGTAGATCGCTCCTGAGAGACACAGCCAGAATACAGCAAATACAGAGGCGAATGCCAGCAGCAAACCACTGAACTGAGAACGGGACCCCCGTTGAAGGAATCAGAGAAAGAACTGGAAGAGCTTGAAGGGGCTTGAGACCCCATATGTACAACAATGCCAAGTAACCAGAGCTTCCAGGGACTAAGCCACTACCTAAAGACTATACATGGAGTGACCCTGGACTCTGACCTCATAGGTAGCAATGAATATCCAAGTAAGAGCAGCAGTGGAAGGGGAAGCCCTGGGTCCCAGCTAAGACTGAACCCCAGTGAACTAGACTGTCGGGGAGGGGGGCAATGGGGGAGGGTGGGGAAGGAACACCCATAAGGGAGGGGGAGGAAGGATGTTTGCCCGAAACCGGAAAGGGAATAACACTTTCAAATGTATATAAGAAATACTCAAGTTAATAAAAAAAAAAATAAGCTAATGTGTCTATGTCTTTCATTCTCAGATCAAAAGGGCACCGAGAAAGATGACTGGAAGCGAATGCCCCACATGGACCATAACGGAGATTACCCAAAGTCTCCATGCTGCAGTATCAAATATCGAGTGTCCGATACCAGGTGGTTTTATTGACAACATATTTAAATGTAGTTTAATTTAGAAAAAATTTCTTAGTGTAATGTAATAAACAAGGAGGCATAATATCACTGAAACTCAACTGGAAGTACCTGTCATTTCTTCCATGTGAGTTCGAGAGACGGGTTCCATGGAATAGCGTAAGAGGCTAGGGAAGGATCTCACAAGTTCCTCACTGTATAGAAAGTACAGAGGTCATCTTGACTATTAGACACCTGCGGTCCTGGCTGTGGGTGATTGAGGGAGACCCTGGGTACACAGATGTCTTAAAGGTCACTTACACTTGTGAGCCAACTCTTCTCCTCGTGGTGGAAATTTCATAGAGCCTGGCCCTCCAGATAACTTGGATCACCAGGTTATCAATCACCTCTAAATCTAAATTTTCTGTGTGGAAAAAAAGACAACCCTGTGTGCTTAAAATTCCTTGTTTCCCTACTGATCTCTGGGTACAGACACCTTTGGGCTCCTAACTGTAAGGTTTGCATGCAAAGGGTTTACCACATTATTCACATTCTTGTATTTGCTCACCAATATGAGTTATTTTCTGTCTTTGAAGGTAACTGTTGCTTACAAAGCCTTTATGACATTGAATATTTTCAATGTTTATTTCTAGTATGACCTATTGCCATAACTGACTGGTTTGAAACTATATGGTTTGATAGTTCTCCATTATGGCTGCCATACTGTATAATTAAAACAGTAAAATTTTTATTCCAGGATCCTAGTATAGTATCTTAGGGAAATGCCTTGCATACACTGATTAATTTACAATGAGATATATGGTTTTGTAAGATATAAAAGCCATCAATACTCTTAAAGCTGTATTCATTACTCTGGTGCATGTCTTAAAATTTCTGGAGCAACTTAAAATTCCTTTGGAAGGACATTTGTATTGCCTTGCATATGAATACTAATTAACATTTCTTCTAGATTTTGACATTACAATATTGTAAACTTCAAACTATATTACAAAATAGATTGCCACGAAAAATATTTAATATTTTTCTGGAATTGAAAAATAGCAATTTCTGGGCTGGAGAGATGGCTCAGTGGTTAAGAGCACTGACTGCTCTTCCAGAGGTCTTGAGTTCAATTCCCAGAAACCACATGGTGGCTCACAACCATCTGTAATGGGATCTGACGCCCTCTTCTGGTGTGTCTGAAGATAGCTACAGTGTACTTATATACATTAAATAAATAATACTTTTTTTAAAAAAAAGGAAAATAACAATTTCTATCTTCAGTGAACATTGTAAACATCCCTGACCTATTTACATCATTCTTCATTTCCCCCAATCTAAGCCACAGAAGAGCACGTATATATTCAAAGTAAAAGCCACTTGAAACCACATGAGTGCCTGCCATCAGAGCGTCCTCAGTACGTATCTAGTATAATCTCTTAGCTTGGCAGTTTCTTTAGAAATAAATTTCCATCGGATTTTGAATTCTGTGAGACGGCCCAAGCTTTCCCAACATTTCCATCACATGGTAAACCCCTCATGCTGCAATCATCATTTTTTAAAGTGTTGACATTGTTGTTAACAATTTTGGAATCTTCTGAATAAGAGAATCACAAAAGCAAATCCTCAGAAGTTCAAAATATTGCTCCAAATAGGTAATAAGCAAATTAAGCGAGGTTTCAGGGACTCAAGAGTATGGTATTATTTTGTACAGCCACAGAAAGAAGGGATCATGTGACACAGGAACGAAAACTAAATAATTAGATATGGAAAAATGTCAAAATCCAGATTCATTCCTTTTTAGGGTTATATAACTTAATATGATATTGCTTGCCATGAAACAACCATTATGAATGAGACTTAATAATTGAAACCCATTGATTGCATCATTACAGATGTGATTGTATTCAAGTTTATCTGAGTTATAGACAAGGAGAAAAATAGGTTACTCACCCTTCTAGCGGTCCCTTCCTTTTCCATTTCTCGTAGAATTAGTTATTTCTAAGCATAAGACAAGGTTACATTTTTGCCTTAACTCACCTGCTATTAACTTCTTGATAAAAGATGTTTATCTCCCTGGGGATGGAAAAGGGCAATGCACGCTAAGGATGCTCTGGAGAGCAGAGCTCTCTGCACAGAGACTGTGTTTTCCAACTTCCCTTCTACAGGATTCAGGCTAGAGACCTTACCTGACCAATCGCCAATAAACTTAGCAAGATGAACTTATGGAAGGTATTTGCTCCCAAGCAGTTTTCTGGAAGGAAAGCAAACAGAACCCACATAAGGGTATATACTTGCATGAAATAAAAATCTTTAGTCATGGAAAACAATGAAGTGTGAGACAATTTGATAGTGAAATTGCAAGACAGAAGCAGAGACTTCTGTTTACTTAACAGAAATAAAATCAAGTTTATAGAAACCAAATTCCTGAAACCAGCAGGTGACTTTAGGGGAGGTCCTGTGGAGAAAGCGCAAACACAAGACATTGCAAAGAAAAAATCAAACCAAATAAATAAATTAAAACCACCAAGCAACGCACATCAAAACAAAACAAACAAACAAACAAACAAACCCAAAATACTGTGTAAACTGCAAAGTCAAAGGTCAACCTCAAAACATTTGGACTATGTTGAAAACAAAAACAAAAACAAAAACAAATCTTTTTCTGGGGATGGAGAGTAATCAAAATGCCCTCATTAATATCTACTTTCCAATACCCAGCACAATTTCCATCACTGTCACAAAACAACAAGGCAAAAAAGAACAGAGAGTAAAAAAATATTCAATGCATTTCAATTTACCAATGTATTATAATACACTCATCATGAATTTCAAAGTACAAAGTCCAGTGTGTATACCTATTGGAGTTCATTTAGTTCAAAAAAGCATTTCAAAGCTGGCAGACATGTATTCTCTACTCTTAGGTAAATATCTATGTGCATCCCAAGATTAGCTGTCATGTAAATTAGGAACAAATATCTTAGAGCACGGTTGGTATGGAAAAGCAGCTTGTCACTAATGCATTTTACAAAAATAATATCTTTTTAAATTTATTATGCTAACGAACAGAATTTATTATTTTCCCAAGACACTAACATAGTCCACAGCATAGTAATTTAGGACACAATATAAATGACATATACGGGCAGATTCCCCACAGCCATCGCTGATTTTAACTCTCTTGGTTAGGGGGCTCTAAAATGTCCACTCTTTAAATGAACTTTACTAAAGTTATCAACAATCCACAAAGACAGAGGTACTTTGAGAAAAAAAAATCTAAATGTAAAATTGATCACAAGTCCTGGGTCTGGGTAAAGGAAATTTCTTCATTTGCCATCTACGTTTTGGCAGCAGGAAAGTCTCAAACTATTCTGTAATTTAAAATTATCCTAAATTTAATAATGCAACCTCTCCAAAGTGCCTCCATTGAAACCTGCACCTCGGGCAGACGGAGAGGAGCAAGTGAGAAAAGTCATCTGGCTGCAGGTCTCACATCCGTACAGTGAAGAAGCGGCAAGACTCTCCCTGACTGGAGCATGGCTTACAGGAGGTGGAGGGTACAGACTACAGACCTGCACTTCCATCGGATGGCCAAGGTGAGCTGAGGCAGGCGGCATCTACATGCCAGCCCTTGAGAATGGGCCTCCAAGACACTCTGCTAAGTCGTTCCTTTCTGATCTGCTGGGTAGTTCAATCATTTCCCCAGGGTGGGGGTGTCCCAGTTCTGAGCATCTTTCCAAAATGATTGAAAACGTGCTTGAAACCATGCTTCTGAATCAACCAGTGAAGTGTATCTGCTCACAGGAGTCAGAGCAGGACCTGAACGGCTGCAGCCTACCCCAGACTTAATGCTAAAGAACATGAAAGACAACCTTTAAAATTAAGCTTCTATTCTAATGTTTCCACTTGTAGTAAAACTATCACATCAGAGACTTGCTAATCTGGAAGGTTACAGAGCCAGTGAACCCATGACTATCTGCAGACCATCTTAAGTAATGGAGAGAGTTTTCTTATCTATTACTGTTTCCTCAGAAAACACAGGATTTCAATAGCCAAGGAAACACATCTTGTCTTGTCTTCTAGAAGAACTTTGTCATAAGTGTAAGCCTGTGGCGGCTGGCACAGCTCAGAGTATCAGTAAGACAGTTCTGAACTGGTACTTAGCACCTCTTCCTAAGAGGTGGGTAGCACCTCTTAGGAAACCCACTTCAATCATCGTGACACTCAGGAAGCTCCTTTTAGGTACTCTCCACAGCTGTCTGTGGCTTTGGGCTCTCTGCCTGGCCAGTCACTTACTACTGTATCCCCGATGCCACAGGACACCCCTGATAGATGTCCTTATGAAAGAGCAGAGGATAGAAACACAGCCACATTAGGGAGGCTGCTGTAGATGAATTTCTCCCCATTGATTCCCTCAGATAGAAGCACTTTGAAGCCACTGTGAAGTATGAGGTTTGATTTGACCACGTTTCATTTCAGAGGATGCTGCCACCATGTCCCGTGACTTTCTAGGCTGGCCTGTCCAAGAAGGCACATTTAATGGGCTGGGTTCCTCTTCTGACTTTTTCTTAAGGCCACATGCTAGTTTGTCCAGGTCACCTCCTTGTGACTGCTTCACACTGGCCATGTGAACACCCAGAGTCCCTCTCCCAGCCCTCATGCTTTGTGCCTTCAGATGAAATGAGTTAGTGATGCCTATCAGTCAGAGATGGCCTTCATTGGATCTCAATATGAACCTGCAGGTGAAGTAGGTTGAGCATCACGGTAGCAGTGATGTAGAGGTAGGGAAAGTTGATGTGAAGACACCAAACCAAGTCAAAGAAGATGAGCAGCAGTGTATCAAGACCTTGCAGAAGACTCCCTTAGAAGTGGGCGGTGGCCTAGCATGACAGCCAGACAGCCAGACCCGACAGATCCAGAGTCATATAGAGATCCAAGGTGCTCCCATTGTCCTCCAGCACTCTCTCCCCACACCCATCACCCAGGGTCTCCTGCCCCGGGGCACTTCTCATCACTCATCAAGGTCAGGGAGTGAGGTAGCCTGCTGCAAGGCAGGCAGGAGGCCATGAGGCATGAGGTGTGTGTGGGTGGTGGTGCTGGCTGAGTCTGCGCTTCACTCTTCTGAGCCACCTCTGTGAGTTACCCCACAAGGCAGGACTGAAGCGGCATAAACAAGACAGACGCTTTCACCTTTAAAATTGTCAATGTCCTCTAAAAACATATATGATCTCTGACAAAGATCACCCCAAGAAGCGATAAAAGCATAAACTGATAGAGAATCCACACATGTGGTGTATCGTGGGTGGACCGTGGAAGATCAGGTAGTCATGGTGCATGGTTTGGGCAATCCTTCCTCCTGCTACAGGGATATAGTGAGAAACACTGAATAGCCTCTTAGTCTACCCACACACTTTATTATACAGAACAATAAAATGTATTGCCTTCAAGTTAAATTATACTTGTTCTCTTTATGTATGAAATGCTTGATGTCCTATGCTGAAGGATCCATGTATAAAAGAACAAAATTCTCATATAAATCTTCAGTGATTGGAAATGAGGCAATAGGTAATTTATTGCAATTCTTTCTATTCCCTCTATCTATTACAATTTTTTTAAATTTATTTAATTCATCAAGATGGCATTATGGTTTACCAACTTTGGAAACTGAAAAATATATTGCTGTGTTACAGTTTAATTAAGTAGACAGTAGAAAAACTAGATAAATTTTTGATGTGATTTTAAAATAGAAAGCTTATACCCACAAATGTAAGGATATCATTAAATCTCCATCATGATATGAAGAGCAGCAAAGGACCTTTAGAACTGTCAGACAGTCTGAACTAAGAACTGAAGAGCAAGCAGGCATTTTATAGGAGAATTTTGCCATGCCATTTACCCAGGAAGGAAGGAAGGAAGGAAGGAAGGAAGGAAGGAAGGAAGGAAGGAAGGAGGGAGGGAGAAAGGGAGGGAGGGACGGAGGGACGGAGGGACGGAGGGACGGAGGGACGGAGGGACGGAGGGAAGGACAGAGGGAGGGAGGGACCGAGGGAGGGAAGGAGGGAAGGAAGGAAGGAAGGAGAAAAAGATAGCAGAAAGTGAATAGTTACAAATGAGAAATTATTACACATGGCTTCTTTACTGAATAGACATTTTAGTATCATTAAGCATCACTCACTCTGAACCCCTCCTGGGTTGGTTTTTTGTTTTGTTTTTGTTTTTGTTTTTACAGAAGCTTTTATCAAATAAGAACTATGGGGCCCTCTACTGTTTATTTGTGCTGTAAATAAAAGGGGACATCTGCTAACAGCCCCTTGTCTAACTCCCTCTGGCAGCAGCCCGTTGTGGATTGTTTATGGAGCGTTTGTGGAGTCAGGCTTGTGAACAGTCGCGTGGGTCTTTGGTGTGTTCCTCTTTTACAGGTCCTTTCATTTCAGTCTTTGCTCCTACTTGCTGTCCTTCAGCAGCTCTAGGTGCTGCTGTGTGCGAGTGGAAGCACTGTGCACACGGGGTCTTTCCTCCCAGCGCTTTAGAGGCCCCTGCAGCCTCCCTACTGGTGCTACAGCCAACAGAGCGGCTCTGTGCTCTGTGTCTACTGGTTCCCAAACATGAGCTGGCTGGAAAGGAAGGCTCGCCTTCCAGACCAGAAAAGTCAAGCCCTCCTACAATCCTAGGAGCCTTAGGCAGGCTAAGTCAAGGGCACTTCTGGAGTATCTGTGTGTGGATATTGAGGTGCGATGTGTGGGTTTAACTTTTTAGCCAGCAGGCTTCCCCAGTCACCTGCCTCTGGCTGCAGCTGAAACCAGTGTTCCCGCAGCCTGGCTTCCACATGTCTGTTTTTTAGGGGTGGGGGACTGGGAGAGCTGTGAAGATGGGTCTTCGTAGACATACTAAGCAGCATGGACAATTCGGTTCCCAGCAGAGGCCAGCTTTCACCTGTGGATATGGTCTGACCAAGGCTAGGGCAAGCAAACACCATGTCTGGCTGACCCTTAAACCTCCCAGTGTGGCACTGTAATATAACCCCCCACTCACCTGTCGGACAGTGCATCTTCCTACAGACAGAGCAGTGCGCAACTTTTATATGAAAGAAAAATAAACAGACAAAAGCCCATCTGAAAAAAAAGGATATAATAAAGAGCTCTTTTATTTATACAAGCTATAATTATACAAAGTAGCATGTATTTAGCACAAGACAATTAGCACATTTTTGACTCCAGGAATAATGGCTGCCTACACCTTTATATTTTATAGGAATCAGAATCAAGGACGCCAAGCCTGGGGTTGTACTGTGCCCAAGATCCTGGTTCCAATTCCTAGTACCACCAGGGTGAATCATTGAAGACATTATTTAAGTAAGTATTTCCATGTATAGTTTATATTGAAATGTATGGTTTTTAATATTCTATATACTTTTCAAAATGGATCACCAAAATGTGCATAATTGGGATACAGTTGGGTTAGAAAGGCGAGTTACTAGAGAAACTCAAGGAACCACTGAATCCTTGAGGACAAACAGTTCACTCGCTGGCATCCTGGTATCCCATACCCACATTCATGATGGCACTGCTCAAAATGCTGCACTAATTGGAAGCCCTGTCATTGAGGATCTTACCCAGCATCGAATCGCTTATATTTCTCGCTGAGGGATTCTCAATAAATCCACCGAATAGTCTGGATCTCAGTGTAAGTTGGAATTTGAAGGAATTACATTATTATATACGGTCAGCTTTACTTTTGAACATGCACTAATAAGATTTTTAAAAATGTATAAAAGGAAAAGAACAAACAATCAAGGAAATCACTTCACTTAAGGACATGTTAAGACTTTCCTAGACCATGCATGTGTTACTAAGATTAATATCAAATCTTTGTAAACTAGCACTGGGTACAATATCTGGGACACAATATTGCTTAATGAACAGTTTTTTTAATTTAGAGATAAAAATAAGCTAAATTATTTTCTAAATCTTTTCAGGATATATAGGTTCTAGAAAAATCAGTGTATTTACTAAGCCTTTTAATAATTGTCTCTTTCTAAAGAGTAGTTGTAAAATATTACAACCTAAAAATAAAAATAGATTCAATTACACACCAGGAAAATTTAGAGCTTTAATACTAACTGAAAACCCGAGACCCTATTCCTTTGAATCCAGTATAGTCAGAGGTAGCTCCCATGCCAAGGTTTCCGTGGCTCTAAGGTGCAGCTGCGGCAAGTGGAAGTAAATTTCCTGCTCTCCTGTAACTCACACATTGCAAAGACAGATAAATAGGAAGTTCTACATGGAGAAGAAACTGTTACGGCACGCATGAAAACTGCACCATGTGTTTCTCAGCATGTATTTCATGTCTTCCCGAAAAACATGCAAACACGTTTAAAGAATGTGTTCTATCCAATGAGAAATTTTAGTGGGCAACATCTGAACAAATATGGAATAATGGAAATAAGAGAGAAGTAAAATGCATTCACATATTTCTCTGCAGACAGCACAGGCAAAGATGTAATCCTACATTTTGATTCCATATGAGCTTGGCTATTTATACCCCCTTGCTGTGCATGGTAAATCAATAAGCAGCATCCCTTTTCCTACTCAAGAGCTCTACTATGTAGTACAGTCAGTTTTAGATCAAAGTCCTAGCAGATGTAGTTAGTTCTGTTATTAGGGTGACACATAGATCTGCTGCAGAAGCTTTCTTCGGTTCCTTCTTAACTTTGGTGTCTACTTCATGTCCCTTCAACTTTAGACTTTTCAGGAGAGTCTCTCTGGCTGGACACATTAAATACTCTAAAAATTCTGAGTCTCTACACCTTTCCTTTCTAAACTTCTTCTTTTCCTTATCACACTCTTTAAAAGAGTTTCTAGGTTTTGATAAGATCTTGGCCCCCATTGAGAATATTCTCTCATTCTTCCCCCTCTGTGTTGCCTGCATATGGGGAATTAATTCAAATATGCAGACATCATCCTTCTGTAACTGTTTGTCTCAGGAAAAGCTGATGGAGTGATGAGAGCCTTGAGGTGAGAAAAGTTGTTTAAATGTGGCCTTTGTCATATATAAAAATAATCAGGAACTATCAAAGTTAATGAAACTCATTCTACTTCCCAGGATTATGAAAATTCATACCTTTAATGGAAAAACTAACAAAGTTTTGTGGCACATAAGAGCTCAAGCAGCCATAGATGTGGTTAGCATTATGCTTCCCCCTAATTTTCTCCCTTCACAACTTATGTGTTTTAGATAAGATTGTTAAAAGTTTTTATTACTGTGTACTAACAGAAAACTCCCTGCACATTTAACTTCTTTGTAGATGTATTTTCCAACCTCCAAATACACATTTCACTATAAACTATTGGCCTCTGAGTATAAAATATTCCAAGAAAGCTGCATTTCTTTCCTGTTTGTTCTAGCAGACCATGCATTCATTATCTGTGATACCTACCCTACTGATCTTAAGAGGACCTTTATCCACGGATAGACACCTAAAACTACATGTGGTGCACTTATTAAACTCACGTAGCCAATCTGGTACTACACTGTAGAAATAATAGGGAAGTCCACTACTAAAATGAAAGCCTATGTTTGAGAAATGTAAACTTGAAATTCAAAACAGTGACAGAATCAATGAAATATGTTTAGTATTCCTACCTGCCCATGAATAGCTTCCTAACACTCATTCAAATATTTTAGAAAGGACTATTTTGAACCAAATGTTAACATTTTTTTCAGTTGTTTTTATTAATTCCACTAATCTTTTATCAGCAGCAGTACAACCATAGTATAGAGAAATCATTTTTGTGTCAAAAATGCTTACAAAGTGTTATCTCATGTTCAAGATTTTGAAAGAACCTTAAGCTCTCAGAGATGTGCATCCTAGATAGGAGACAAACCACGAGCAAATATATAATGCGCATAGATCAGCCAGTCCTGCAGTTTACAGATGGACTGACTGAGAATGAGTTGACATTGGGCAAGGTTGTCAGAGAACAAGGCCACAGATAGGAACCAAACTGAAGAAGAGAACCCCAAGCAAGGGGAGAGGATCAAAAGTAGAATGTGCTCCCGGTGTGAGACCCAGAAGGGAGGTTTCTGGAGACAGAAGAGAATTTACTACAGGAAAGGAACACAAGAGAGAGAGAAGCCAACAGACCTCAAAGCCGGATCAGAACTCTGAGTTTTGTACTGCTGAGATGATAACCATGGGTATCTCTCAGTCATCCTTTGTTGAAGGAGTCACATTAACAAATGGGCTAAGAATATATTAAAGTGAGTCTGGGTAAAGGCAGGGAAGCCAGTGAGAAAGACTCTGCAAGTTGGTCAGAGCAGGCAACATCTGTGATGACACTGATGGGCGTATTGAATAGTGACCAAATGTGCTAGGTACTTGGATGTTAGAGCACATGGTATTTATATGCCAAGTATGCAGGAGGAAGGAGGAGCAGAAAAAACTCTTACTGACATGTCTTCTGTATTTCTTTTGGATTCCCAATACCCTCTGCCACATCATTTCCTTGATAATTACCCAACAGACACTTAATATCTGGCATATACAATGCTAAGCAATAGCTGAAAAGACTTGGCCACCCTCCTTAAACAGACATTTAAGGAAGTAGAGACACAAATGAAGAAACAAGCATGCAAAGAACTCTGAGAGAAGGTTGTACGTGGGCTCAAAGTAGAGACACAACGCAGCACAGTTTAACTCAGGAAGATGGAACCATAGTCACACAAATGGCAATGGGTACTAACAGAAGGTAGTAAGTTCTGCAAAATATAATTCAGTATAAACTCTGAATCATAGATCAGAGAAGATAAATGTATACAGTTAACACTGCTTAAAATGTGCATGAGTATCAGAGTTCCTGGCACTTTCTGCGATCTTCAATTTCTTTCTTCAGAGACTTGATGTTCTTGTCATACAGATCTGTCCCTTGCTTGGTTAGAGTCACACCAAGATATTTTATATTATTTGTGATTTTTGTGAATGGTGTCTTTCCCCTAATTTCTTTCTCAGTCTGTTTAATCTTTTAATAGAGAAGGCTACTGATTTGTTTGAGATAATTTCATATCCAGCCATTTTGATGAACTTACAAGGTTTAGCAGTTCTCTCATCAAATTTTGGGGGTCTCTTAAGTATACTATCATATCATACACAAATAGTGCTATCTTGACTTCTTCCTTTTCAATTTATATCCCTTTGAACTCCTTTTGTTGTCTAATTGCTCTGGGTAGAACTGTGAGTACAATATTGTATAGATAGGGAAATAGATAGGGCAGTCATATCTAGTCCCTGATTTTAGTAGGACTGCTTCAAGTTTTTCATCATTTAGTTTGATGTTGTCTATTGGTTTGCTGTACATTGCTTTTATTATGTTTAGGTATGGGCCGTGAATTCCTGATCTTTCCAAGACTTTTAACATAAAGGGGTATTGTATTTTGTTCAAGGTTTTAATGATAAGGTGTAATTTTAATTTGTTTATATACTGGATAATGTTGATGGATTTTCGTATATTGAACTATCCCTGCATTTCTGGGATGAAGTCTGCTTTATTGAGTATTATTTGCATCAATATTCATAGGGGAATTTTGTCTGAAATTCTCTTTCTTTGTTGGGTCTTTTCTTGATTTTGATATCAGCATAACTGTCGATTCATAGAGTTCCTAGAAGTTAGAATCCAGAGAGAAAAATACCCCTATTAAAATGGGGTACAGAGCTAAACAAAGAACTCTCCACTGAGGAATCACTCAAATGTCCAAGAAGCACATAATGAAATGTTCAAAATCCTTAGTCATGAGGGATATGCAAATGAAAATGTCTGTGAGCTTCTACATCACATCAGCCTGAATGGCTAAATGTAAAAACGCAGATAACAGCAGATGTTGGCGAAGATGCACACAAAAAGGAACACTCCTCTATTGCTGGTGACATTGCAGGCTTGTACAACCACTCTGGAAATCAATCTAGGGGTTCTTCAGAAAATTGGACATAGTGCTACCTCAGAAGCCAGCTACACCATTCCCTGGGCATATACCTAAGTGATTCCCCAACATATAACAGGGACAGATGATCCACTATGTTCAATAGCAGCCTTATTTATAATAGACAGAAGATGAAGACAACACAGATGTCCCTCAGTAGACGAAGTGGATAGAGAAAATGTGGTATATTTACATAATGGAGTACTACTCAGCTATAAAAACAATGACTACATGAAATTTTCAGACAAAAGGATGGAACTAGAAAAGAGAGGTACACCAGACACAAAAGAACGCACATTAGTATATACTCAACGATAAGTGGATATTAGCCCAAAAAGTCACAATACCCACAATACAATTCACAGTTCATATGAAGCTCAAGAATAAAGAGCAAAGTGTGGATTCTTCATTCCTACTTAGAAGGGGAAAAAAATAATTATGGGAGGCAGAAGATAGAGGGACCTGAGAGGGAGAGAGTAGGCACAGGGGGAAATGGGGGCAGGAAGAGGTATCTGAGGAGAAGGGGGAGATGTACAAGGGGTCAGGAAAACGAACAGAGGTATGTAGTAGTGGTGGATGGGTACTGGTGATAACTACTATATAGTCCAAGATGCCAGAGAAATCAGAGGTTCCCAGGACATAATCGGGATGATATTGACCAAAGTACTCAACAAAGAGGAGAGAGAATCTGTAGAGAATATATCCACTGGACAGCATGGCCCCCAGTTGAGGGATGTGGCCACGCCCCCATTTCAAAAATATTAACCCAGAATTATTCATTTCTAATGGAAATAGAGTCGAAGAGTGGAGCAGAGACTGAAGGAAAGGCCATCCAGAGACCACTCCACCTGGGGACCCTTTCCATCTGCAGACACCAAACACAGACACTATTGCTGATGCCAAGAAACACTTGCTGACAGGAGCCTGGTATAACTATCCCCTGACAGGCTCTGCCAGAACCTGACCAATTCAAATGCAGATGCCCAAGGCCAACCATCAGACTGGACATGGGGTCCCCATGGAAGAATTAGAGGAAGGACTGAAGGACCTGAAGGGAATTGCAGCAGCATAAGAAGAAAGATACCAAGTAACTGGACACCAGCAGCTTCCAGGGAATAGACCTCCAACCAAAGAGTATACATGAAGGGATCCATGGCTCCACATACATATGTAGCAGAGCATGACCTTACCTGACCTCAGTGGAAGGGGAGCCCCTTGGTCCTGTGGAGGCTTGATGCCCCAACATAGGGAGATGCTAGAGCAGGGAAGTGAAGAGTGAGTGGTTGAGTGTGTGGAGGAGCCCCCTCATAGAGGTAAATAGGAGGGGGAGAAGGGGATGGGATGGGCGGTTTGTGTGGGGTAATCCAGAAGGGAGATATCATTTGGAATGCAAGTGAATAAAATGATTAATAAAAAGAAAACTGGTTAGCTGTAGCATGTGTTGTCTAGGCTATGTGTGCTGAGAAAGTGCAGGTGTAAATGAAGCTTTGATTTGAACAAATGATTTGAATAAATGATTTGAACAGTCTGAAATGATGGACCAAGTGACCAGCTGCTCTGAAAATGTTGAGACGCAAGTCTTTAGAGGAAAAGCTTCAATGCAGTTGAGATAGTATGAAGCAGAGAGCTGGAAAAGCATCTCTGTATCTCAGCATCTTGAAGGGTGAATCCTGTCAGGGCTGCCCTCCTGGTCTTCTGTGCTGCAATCCTCAAGCATTATAAGCAGTGCACAGGTATGTTATGACATAGTGCTGTGAAGACATCTATACCATGTCCGCACTCAACAATTCAGTTGGATCCTGCTATCCGTGAGCAAGTGAACAACTGCCTTTCTTTAGAATTTAGTTTGATCCCATATCAAACTGCAGTATAAACCCCCATTCATGCCATGTGACAGGGTGACATGCAATAGAAAGTCTGAGAATTTGGTAGCTTTTCTGGCTGGAGACATATAATGTCCCAATCAGTTTCTGATGTGCTAATACAAAGTTTGACATCGAACATTACCAGTTTGTCTGATACTTTTGTTTTCTTCTTGTCTACAGCTGAGATCATCAGGAGGTCTTCCCTGTTATGTCTGATTTTGATCAGTTTCGAAAGAACTCATACCTTTTCTTTTCCTGTGGAAATATAGGCATGACATGTCCCCCAGCACAACGCACTTCCTTTTCCTGTTTTCCATTCTGACCTTAAGATACCTGCAACATAAACTGGATGGTTTAGTTCCCCCATTTCATTGTTTTGGTTTGGTTTTGTTTCTTCATTATCGTTCAAAAATATCGAAAGTTAATGAAGCATTACACAATCTATCTCTGGCGGACTTTGTTACAATTTTCCTTACTAGCTGAGAATCTCTTTTAAAGTAAAATTGGATTTGTGTATGAGTTATCCCTGACAGCAGGCTCCCTATCCTGCCCCTTCCGGGCTGCCCTCCTCAGGCCTTCTATGTGGGCCACCTTCTCTCAAAGGAGCAGCTTAACAGCCCAAGCCAGAAGAGCCCACTCTGCTGAGGCTGGTGTAGCCCCTGGCACCCTCTCTTCACATTACACCACTAAACTCCATTCAAGGCTTCCCAGCAGCCCGTGATAACCCGGAGCCTGGACTGCTTCCTTCCTGCAGGCTTGGCTTTACCATACACATCCCAGGAGCGCCTGCCTCTGCCAGCCTAGAGGAGGAGTGGCCGCTCTGGCAGCCGCTGCTGAGCTGGTGCCAAGTGGCCATCTCTTCACAGCACTTGGCCTGGAGCTAAGCAGCCTTGGACGCCATTGACTGTGCCTCAGCCACTAGCTGCTTCCTATTTTCCTTGGAGGCACTGGTTGCCTCTTGGCCTGCATCCTGCTACAAAGAAGAATGGCTTCCATTCTTAAAGCCCATACCCACACTTGCACACATATTTCAATAAAGCCACACCCATTACAACAAAGCCATACCTTCTAATAGTGCCACTCCCTGCACTGAGCATGTACAAACCATAACAGATGTTCATCTGTGTTTCCCATTAATGCAATACATGTCTACCCCATAAAGTCATGTCTATATCTGCCACACATGAGCTTAACCTTATTATTTGGCCTTCTGATTCTATACATTAATCCATTTAAAACTTTGTTGTAACTGAGATAACGTTCCAATTCCTAGGACCCTTTCAACAAACCAAATTGAATTGCAGGAATCTTGCACTCTTAAAGTTACACCTGTAACACTATGCCCTAATCCTGCTATCTCAATTCCTTCTCTCTTAGATTTAAATCTTATTATTTACAGGAGTCTGCCAAAATACCTGTTTTTCAGGATCCACATCTGCCAAGCCTACTCTCCTTTACTCTATCTTCAGATCCTATTCTTTGCTTCACTTGCCAGACCACTTGTTCTGTATTCTCATGTTCATCAAGATTCAGGAACAGGTTCTCCTGTGAACAGACATGCTCATATCAGGTTAATGAGTGGGTCACAGAAATAAGAGGCTTCATTCGAAGAGGCCTCTGCCTGCCTGTGGTGGTTACAGAGGTGTGAGTAAGGATGACACACATGTGTGGAACTTGCAAAGGGACAGTTAGAGGAGCAGGAGAAAGACTTCTGAGATGAGAGTCATCTGGCATGAACTTCTCTATCTGTCTCCCAAGTGATGAGATGACTAGCTGGCTGCCTATCTATCCCACTCCCTTTGGTGTATATAGGAACCCTAGAATGAAATGATTAAATAAAACTTAAAATTAATCCAGGGTCAGGACCAAGAGGAAGCAGCAGGGGTTTGGAGCAAGAATGTGTCAGAAATGTTCTGATTCATCCATGCTATCAGTGATCCCTGGGTCTCTTCCCCTTTAACCTACACCTTTCAGGCCTGGGCTGACATTTTCTGGGCAACACGTCTGCCGTTAGACTGGCCTATTTTTCACCATCTTAAGCTCAGGGAATTCTCAGACAAGCTGTGAAAATGTGAGTGAAGCGTGTCCCTGTTTTCAGTGCAGGCGGTCAAAACTAAGGTCACAATCTTTACCACTAAGCTACTTCTCCAGCCCACACCAGCCATATATTTCCACTTTACATTTTGAGATAAAATAGTACATCAGTGCCTAGGCTGGCATTAAACTCATTTTTGTGTCCTGAAGGTATAAACATGTCTCACCCTCTCCAACTGCTGGGATTATAGGCTTGAGTCATCAAGCCCAGCTTCAGAGTGAAAATTTTCATTTGGATTTTTTGAGAAGCACAGTGAGGTGAGTCAGGGCTCTGCTCTGTAACCACATCAGGACTCTGAAGATCTCTAGGTTGGTAGTTGGGTCCATGTTAAGCATTTATTTATGTATTTATTCTTGTATTTGTGTATGTATGTATGTATGTATGTATGTATGTATGTATGTATGTATGTATTTCCACCCAATTGTTGCCCCATACTCAGACCACTCACAGACATCTTCCCTCTGTCTGACACCCCCTTCACCTCTGAGAGGGCACCCAGCCTATTCCTCCACCATAGCGGTACATCATGTTTCTGCAGGATTAGGTACATCCTATCCCTGAGGCCAGATGTGGCAGCCATCTGCTAAGTATGCTTTGGGGACCATGAAATAGCCAATGCATGCTCTTTGGTTGGTAGTCTCTAGGAGCACCCTGGAGTCCAGGTTAGTTGACACTGTTTCCCTGTGGGTTGGCCATCATGTTGAGGCCCTTCATTACTTCCCCTAACTATCTCACAGGGGTCCACAACATACATCCAATGTTTGACTTCCTGTATCTGCATCTGTCTCAGTCAGCTACTTGATAGAGCCTCTCAGAGGGACGGTGTGCTAGTACACCACAAGTACAGCACAGCATCATTAACAGTACAAGGCATTGGTGCCTCTGCCAGTGGGATGGGTCTTAAAATGGGCTGGCCACTTACTTGTAAGTCTTTCCTTCAGTGTCTGCCCCCTGCATTTCTTTTAGACAGGACCAATATTGGATCAAAAACTTTGTTGGTGGGTTGGTGTTCCCATGTCTCCTCTGGAGGGGGTCCTGTCTGGCTACTCAACAGCTATGCTAGGTCCATGTTGGCAAGTACAGGAAAATTTCATTAATACTGTCAGGATGGGACTCTCTCTCATGGCTTGGGTCTCAAACTAAGCTGGTCAGTAGCTGCCCATCCCTAAAAATTCTGTCCACCCATTGACCACTACACATACTGTAGGAAGGAGAAATTGTGGGTCTAATGTTTTTAAGCTGAGTTGATGTTATAATCTTCCCATTGGAAGATTTCCCCGGTTACACGAGATGCTGGCTCAAGCTTCATATCTTCAGTTGTTAGGAGTCTTAGACAGGATCACCCACAGATATTCCTGACAGTTTCCAGTGTGCTAAGTTTCCTCATCATCCCAGGCTTGCACTTCCACTCCAGTTGTCTCTTCCAGTAGTTTTCCTCTCCATGCTTCCACAACCTCATCCTTTCCATTCCCATCTCCCCGTTATCCCTCATCTAGTCCCCTCTCAACATCCAGTTCTGATAGTTAATCTTTCTGTACTCCGTAGGATTTTAGGAGCCTTTTGCCTCCCTTGGGACCTTGTTATTACTTACCTTCTTTGAACCCATGGTTTATGGCCTTGTAATCCTGAACTTCGTGGCTAATATCCACTTATAAGTAACTATATATTGTGTTTGTTCTTCAAGGTCTGGTTTACCTTACTCAAAGTGATCTCTTCTAGTTCGATCTGTTTGCCTGAAAACTTCTTGTTATTGTTCTTAATGGTGAAGAATTACTAACTTGTGTACATGTAGTTCATTTTCTTTATCCATTCCTCCACTTTGTCCTTTTGACTGTTTCCTTGTTCTTACAGAAGATTTTCAATTTCATGAGTCCTATTTTTTCATTGTTGTTCTTAGTGACTAAGCTTTTGGTGTTCTGTTGACACCTATTGCCTGTGACAATGTATTTAAGGCCATTTCCTACTTTGTCTTCTATCAGGTTGATTGTTTCCAGTTTTATGTTGAGGTCTTTGATAAACTGGAAATTGAGTTTTTCAAAGAGTGATAGAGGTGTGTATACTGGCATTTTTCTACATTTTTCTACATACAGCTGTCCTTTACACCAGTAAAATATGTGGAAGAGGCTTTCTTTTTTCCATTGTGTAGTATTGCCTTCTGTGTCAAAAATCAAGTATCCATAGATGTGTGGGTCTAATTCTGCATCTTTAATTTGATTCCATTTATCAACTTTTCCATATTTGTGTCAGTACAATGTTGTGCTGGAGACAGTTTTCCAGGTTGCTTTGAGCTTATGACAGACCTGTCTGGAGATCCCCAGATCGATCATCCAGATAGCTCAGATGTCACAATCCTGGGAACAGTCTTTTATTTAAATATCAATGCAGTCATTTATTCCAAGTTCCCTTTGATTATCACATGAATCAGCATACCATACCACAAGTCCCTTCATTCTGAGAAAAAGAAAAGAAGCACATTTTTTAAAGATTGCAAATGAATTCAGAGACCTGAAAACTTTGGTAAGAAGAAAAAATGAACTTAGCTGAATAGGATCCCATCCTGAAATTACCACTCAGATCATGCCTCAACCTAAATTTACTCTTCCCCAGGCTGACCTTGAAGTCAAGAATCAGTCTGTCTTTGGATCTACCTGTCTTTCTGACAACTTTCTGACAAGAAGGATCATAGTGGAGCTTTCTTTGCTCTTCTAAATCTGTGAAACTCCTTATACAATTTATTTTATGTTTCATATTTTGAAAGGTAAGAATTTACATATTTTTGAAATTATGTTCTGAGAGTTCCATTCCACATCCTTAAGGTTCTCGTCAAGGTCCCTGTATTCACCAGTTTTGCAGTGATGTTAGGTGCACCTTTGCCTCCTGGATTTATGCTGTCTCTGATTATCATGAAATCATTAACCTCTGCAAAGAGAATATTTCCCAAAGGAGGAACATGAAAAAACAGTATAAATTTTATGGATACAATCAAGCCTAATGCCCAGCAACCATCCATGCTGATAGACGCCAAAGCCCTGCTGACTCTTTTCCACGGGCAAGGAACCATGTCACAGCATCCCTTCCACATTAAAAAACAGGAGGTGAAACTCTGTGAAACATAGATGGTATACCAGAGTTAAAACATTGCCCCACAACAAGGCTTCTAGGAGAGATTGGGGCAGTGCTTTGAATCTACCATGATTTGGGACTGGCCTGATGGCAGCACTCCAAAAGGCTTAGCATTCCTGAGGCGGCTGAGAGAGACATACATAAGCAGTGGTCTCCCAAAAGCTGTATGCTGCTCTGGAATACCAGCCCTCCATTTGGCAGAAAACACCACTAGTGCTCATGAAAACAGCAGGAAAATCAGAGCCCACTCAGTCTCCATCCTGGTCCACGGTGAGAGTTGCTGGCCAGACCAAGGCTGATGGGCCAGTGTTTCCTGGTGGATGGACAAAAAAGAAGGCCTAAATCACTGCAGAAACAAGGCAGGCTGGAGAGGCTTTAGCAGGACTGGCAAAAGCTCTGAATCCAAAACATCCAGGAACTCCAGGACACGATGAGAGGAACAAAACTTAGAATAATAGGAATAAAAGAAAGCAAAGATTCCCAAATTAAAAGTCAAGTTAGCACTGCCCCCAAACCCCGTGGGAGAGAGAGCTCACTGCCTGGACGGGTGGGCACTCCTGAGACTGCAGAGCGGAAGAGACCACCAACACTGCCCACCCCTGCCCACATCCCTGGCCCAAGAGGAAACTGTATACGGCCTCTGGGTTCCCTTGGATAAGGGCACAGGAGCAGGAAATCCACTGTGTCTGAGACACCGCTGGAACCTGAAGGGACCGACTGGATAAACAGTTCTCTGCACCCAAATCCCATGGGAGGGAGAGCTAAACCTTCAGAGAGGCAGACACGCCTGGGAAACCAGAAGAGTCTACACTCGGCCCACATCTCTGACTCCAGAGGAAAACACCAAATGCCATCTGGAACCCTGGTGCATGGAAGCTCCCGGAAAGGGCAGCACAGATCTTCCTGGTTGCTGCCGCCGAAGAGAGCTCATGAGCAACACCCCACGAGCAAACTTGAGCCTAGGGACCCCAGGTAAGACCAACTTTTCTGCTGCAAGCAACCTGCCTGGTGAACTCAAGACACAGGCCCACAGGAACAGCTGAAGATCTGTAGATAGGAAAAACTACATGCCCAAAAGCAGAGCACTCTGTCCCCATAACTGGCTGAAAGAAAACAGGAAAACAGATCTACAGCACTCCTGACACACAGGCTTATAGGACAGTCTAGCCTCTGTCAGAAATAGCAGAACAAAGTAATACTAGAGATAATCTGATGTCGAGAGGCAAGTGCAGGAATCCAAGCAACAGAAACCAAGACTACATAGCATCATCGGAGCCCAATTCTCCCACCAAAGCAAACACGGAATATCCAAACACACCAGAAAAGCAAGATCTAGTTTCAAAATCATATTTGATCATGATGCTGGAGGACCTCAAGAAAGACATGAAGAACTCCCTTAGAGAAACACAGGAAAACATAAATAAACAAGTAGAAGCCTACAGAAAGGAATCACAAAAATCCCTGAAAGATTTCCAGGAAAACACAAACAAACAACTGAAGGAATTAAAAATGGAAATAGAGGGGCTGGAGAGATGGCTCAGCTGTTAAGAGGACCCGACTGCTCTTCCAGAGGTCATGAGTTCAATTCCCAGCAACCACATGGTGGCTCACAACCATCTGTAAAGAGATGCAATGCCCTCTTCTGGTGTATCTGAAGACAACTACAGTGTACTTATATATAATAAATAAATAAATCTTTTAAAAAAATGGAAATAGAAGCAATCGAGAAAGAACACATGGAAACAACCCTGGATATAGAAAACCAAAAGAAGAGACAAGGAGCCGTAGATACAAGCTTCACCAACAGAATACAAGAGATAGAAGAGAGAATCTCAGGAGCAGAAGATTCCATAGAAATCATCGACTCAACTGTCAAAGATAATGTAAAGCGGAAAAAGCTACTGGTCCAAAACATACAGGAAATCCAGGACTCAATGAGAAGACCAAACCTAAGGATAATAGGTATAGAAGAGAGTGAAGACTCCCAGCTCAAAGGACCAGGAAATATCTTCAACAAAATCATAGAAGAAAACTTCCCTAACCTAAAAAAAGAGATACCCATAGGCATACAAGAAGCCTACAGAACTCCAAGTAGATTGGACCAGAAAAGAAACTCCTCCCGTCACATAATAGTCAAAACACCAAACACACAAAATAAAGAAAGAATATTAAGGGACTGAGAAGGAGGCGGCGGGCAAAGCGCACGCCGAAGGGGAGCGGGGCTGCCTGTGGAGATCTTCAAGGCCGACAGGATTCATCGAACAAACCATGAAAGATCCAAGTCAGCAGTAAGCCCAAGCATCATCAATGACGATGTGATTATTAACGGTCATTCTCATGAAGAGGATAATCCATTTGCAGAGTACATGTGGATGGAAAATGAAGAGGAATTCAACAGACAAATAGAAGAGGAGTTGTGGGAAGAAGAATTTATTGAACGCTGTTTCCAAGAAATGCTGGAAGAGGAAGAAGAACATGAATGGTTTATTCCAGCCCGAGATCTCCCACAAACTATGGACCAAATCCAAGACCAGTTTAATGACCTTGTTATCAGTGATGGCTTTTCTCTGGAAGATCTTGTGGTGAAGAGCAATCTGAATCCCAATGCAAAGGAGTTTGTTCCTGGGGTGAAGTACTGACATGTCTGAGCAGCCGGCCGCTTTGGGTGGATGTAGCACAGTTTCCACACTGGGAAGGCAGTGTTAGAAGACTCCATTGTAAAAGCTCTCTCTCGTCACTGTGTTACACTTACGCATTGCCAAAAAGTCTTGCATGCTTAATAAAAGTGCTGAGACTGTTACTGAGTAAGCAGCTGTCACACAGTTACTGAAAAAGTAGAATTGGCTGCATGGCTTGATGTAAAAGACAGCAGGAAGAAGCACCAGTTGATTGTGACAAAGAACCAAATTAAATCACCTCCAAATCTCACTGAATTGTCTGTCTTTGAGGCTAAACTGGTCCCTTAGGATTAGTTGACACTTTTTAATGTCTACACGTTGTAAAAAAAATAAGTAAATAAGTAAGTTTAAATTAAGTTCTGATTGTTAAACAGATTTCTCAGTTGCATTTGTCCATCAAAAATAACCTTTTCTGGAGAAAATCTGTTAACTTTTAAAGTAATTTCACAAGAATGTCTTTGCCTGAGGTTACAAGGTGGTGGTCAGATGGGATCTAGTCTGTCTGACTTTTGCCTGGTGTATTATCATGTTAGGAATGCATTGCGTCTTCTGAAGATTGATTGCATCATACCATCCGTGTGAAGTCTAACCAGGACCCACACCAACCCATAACCCAATTGAAGCACTCGAGAGACAGTGGAGTGACTTTGGTGCTCTTCCCTGCTTTGTTAATAACCATCATGACTATAGTCTGCAGCACACGTTTTCTTTTAACAAAGCTAGAACAGTTTTGGCTTCTTAAACTTCATATTTGAGTAGGTTAAGCTGCCATACGTGTTCAGTGTGAATAGTGTTTAAGTTGAAAATATTGTAAAAAAATTATATTTTTTCAAAAATATTTAAAAAAAATAAATGATAGTAGAACTGAAAAAAAAAAGAAAGAATATTAAAAGCAGTAAGGGAAAAAGGTCAAGTAACATATAAAGGCAGACCTATCAGAATCACACCAGACTTTTTGCCAAAGACTATGAAAGCCAGAAGATCCTGGACAGATGTCATACAGACCCTAAGAGAACACAAATGCCAACCCAGGTTACTGTATCCTGCAAAACTCTCAATTAACATAGATGGAGAAACCAAGATATTCCATGACAAAACCAAATTTACACAATATCTTTCTACAAATCCAGCACTACAAAGGATAATAAATGGTAAAGCCCAACATAAGGAGGCAAGCTACACCCTAGAAGAAGCAAGAAACTAATTGTCTTGGCAACAAAACAAAGAGAAGAAAAGCACACAAACATAACCTCACATCCAAATATGAATACAACAGGAAGCAATAATCACTATTCCTTAATATCTCTCAACATCAATGGTCTCAACTCCCCAATAAAAAGACATAGATTAACAAACTGGATACGCAATGAGGACCCTGCATTCTGCTGCCTACAGGAAACACACCTCAGAGACAAAGACAGACACTACCTCAGAGTGAAAGGCTGGAAAACAACTTTCCAAGCAAATGGTCGGAAGAAGCAAGCTGGAGTAGCCATTCTAATATCAAATAAAATCAATTTTCAACTAAACGTCATCAAAAAAGATAAGGAAGGACACTTCATATTCATCAAAGGAAAAATCCACCAAGATGAACTCTCAATCCTAAATATCTATGCCCCAAATACAAGGGCACCTACATATGTAAAAAAACCCTACTAAAGCTCAAAACACACATTGCACCTCACACAATAATAATAGGAGACTTCAACACCCCACTCTCATCAATGGACAGATCATGGAAACAGAAATTAAACAGAGACGTAGACAGACTACGAGAAGTCATGAACCAAATGGACTTAACAGATATTTATAGAACATTCTATCCTAAAGAAAAAGGATATACATTCTTCTCAGCTCCTCATGGTACTTTCTCCAAAATTGACCATATAATCAGTCAAAAAACGGGCCTCAACAGATACAGAAAGATAGAAATAATCCCATGCATGCTATCAGACCACCATGGCTTAAAGCTGGTCTTCAATAACAATAAGGGAAGAACACCCACATATACGTGGAAGTTGAACAATGCTCTACTCAACAATAACCTGGTCAAGGAAGAAATAAAGAAAAAATTAAAGACTTCTTAGAATTTAATGAAAATGAAGGTACAACTTCCCTAAACTTAGGCGACACAATGAAAGCTGTGCTAAGAGGAAAAATCATAGCTCTGAGTGCCTGCAGAAAGAAACAGGAGAGAGCATATGTCAGCAGCTTGACAGCACACCTAAAAGCTCTAGAAAAAAAGAAGCAAATACACCCAGGAGGAGTAGAAGACAGGAAATGATCAAACTCAGAGCTGAAATCAACCAAGTAGAAACAAAGAGGACCATAGAAAGAATCAACAGAACCAAAAGTTGGTTCTTTGAGAAAATCAACAAGATAGATAAACCCTTAGCCAGACTAACGAGAGGACACAGAGAGTGTGTCCAAATTAACAAAATCAGAAAAGAAAAGGGAGACATAACTACAGATTCAGAGGAAATTCAAAAAATCATCAGATCTTACTATAAAAGCCTATATTCAACAAAACTTGAAAATCTGCAGGAAGTGGACAATTTCCTAGACAGATACCAGGTACAGAAGTTAAATCAGGAACAGAGAAACCAGTTAAACAACCCCATAACTCCTAAGGAAATAGAAGCAGTCATTAAAGGTCTCCCAACCAAAAAGAGCCCAGGTCCAGACGGGTTTAGGGCAGAATTCTATCAGACCTTCATAGAAGACCTCGTACCAATATTATCCAAACTATTCCACAAAATTGAAACAGATGGAGCACTACCGAATTCCTTCTATGAAGCCACAATTACTCTTATACCTAAACCACACAAAGACCCAACAAAGAAAGAGAACTTCAGACCAATTTCCCTTATGAATATCAATGCAAAAATACTCAATAAAATTCTGGCAAACCGAATCCAAGAGCACATCGAAACAATCATCCACCATGATCAAGTAGGCTTCATCCTAGGCATGCAGGGATGGTTTAATATAAGAAAACCATCAACGCGATCCATTATATAAACAAACTGAAAGAACAAAACCACATGATCATTTCATTAGACGCTGAGAAAGCATTTGACAAAATTCAACACCCCTTCATGATAAAAGTCCTGGAAAGAAGAGGAATTCAAGGCCCATACCTAAACATAGTAAAAGCCATATACAGCAAACCTGTACCTAACATTAAACTAAATGGAGAGAAACTTGAAGCAATCCCACTAAAATCAGGGACTAAACAAGGCTGCCCACTCTCTCCCTACTTATTCAATATAGTTCTTGAAGTTCTAGCCAGAGCAATCAGACAACAAAAGGAGGTCAAGGGGATACAGATCGGTAAAGAAGAAGTCAAAATATCACTTTTTGCAGATGATATGATAGTATATTTAAGTGATCCCAAAAGTTCCACCAGAGAACTACTAAAGCTGATAAACAACTTCAGCAACGTGGCTGGGTATAAAATTAACTCAAATAAATCAGTAGCCTTCCTCTACACAAAAGAGAAACAAGCTGAGAAAGAAATTAGGGAAACGAAACCCTTCATAATATACCCAAACAATATAAACTACCTCGGTGTGATTTTAACCAAGCAAGTAAAAGATCTGTACAATAAGAACTTCAAGCCTCTGAAGAAAGAAATTGAAGAAGACCTCAGAAGATGGAAAGATCTCCCATGATCATGGATTGGCAGGATTAATATAGTAAAAATGGCCATTTTACCAAAAGCGATGTACAGATTCAATGCAATCCCCATCAAAATACCAATCCAATTCTTCAAAGAGTTAGACAGAACAATTTGCAAATTCATCTGGAATAACAAAAAACCCAGGATAGCTAAAACTATCCTCAACAATAAAAGGACTTCAGGGGGAATCACTATCCCTGAACTCAAGCAGTATTACAGAGCAATAGTGATAAAAACTGCATGGTATTGGTACAGAGACAGACAGATAGACCAATGGAACAGAATTGAAGACCCAGAAATGAACCCACACACCTATGGTCACTTGATTTTTTGAAAAGGAGCCAAAACCATCCAATGGAAAAAGATAGCATTTTCAGCAAATGGTGCTGGTTCAACTGGAGGTCAACATGTAGAAGAATGCAAAACGATCCATGCTTATCACCCTGTACAAAGCTTAAGTCCAAGTGGATCAAGGACCTCCACATCAAACCAGATACACTCAAACTAATAGAAGAAAAACTAGGGCAGCATCTCGAACACATGGGCACTGGAAAAAATTTCCTGAACAAAACACCAATGGCTTATGCTCTAAGATCAAGAATTGACAAATGGGATCTCATAAAACTGCAAAGCTTCTGTAAGGCAAAGGACACTGTGGTTAGGAGAAAACAGCAATCAACAGATTGGGAAAAGATCTTTACCAATCCTACAACAAATACAGGGCTTATATCCAAAATGTACAAAGAACTCAAGAAGTTAGACCGCAGGGAGTCAAATAACCCTATTAAAAAATGGGGTTCAGAGCTAAACAGAGAGTTCACAGCTGAGGAATGCCGAATGGCTGAGAAACACCTAAAGAAATATTCAACATCCTTAGTCATAAGGGAAATGCAAATCAAAACAACCCTGAGATTTCACCTCACACCAGTGAGAATGGCTAAGATCAAAAACATAGGGGACAGCAAATGCTGGCGAGGATGCGGAGAAAGAGGAACACTCCTCCATTGTTGGTGGGATTGCAGACTGGTACAAACATTCTGGAAATCAGTCTGGAGGTTCCTCAGAAAATTGGACATTGAACTGCCTGAGGATCCAGCTATACCTCTCTTGGGCATATACCCACAAGATGCCCCAACATATAAAAAAGACACGTGCTCCACTATGTTCATAGCAGCCTTATTTATAATAGCCAGAAGCTGGAAAGTACCCAGATGCCCTTCAACAGAGGAATGGATACAGAAAATGTGGTACATCTACACAATGGAATATTACTCAGTTATCAAAAACAATGCCTTTATGAAATTGATAGACAAATGGTTGGAGCTGGAAAATATCATCCTGAGTGAGGTAACCCAATCACAGAAAAACACACATAGTTTGCACTCATTGATAAGTGACTATTAGCCCAAAGGCTTGGATTACCCTAGATGCATAGAACACATGAAACTCAAGACGGATGGTCAAAATGTGAATGCTTCACTCCTTCTTTAAAAGGGGAACAAGAATACCCTTGGCAGGGAATAGAGAAGCAAAGATTAAAACAGACACAGAAGGAACACCCATTCAGAGCCTGCCCCACATGTGGCCCATACATATACAGCCACCCAATTAGACAAGATGGATGAAGCAAAGAAGTGCAGGCTGACAGGAGCCAGATATAGATCTCCCCTGAGAGACACAGCCAGAATACAGCAAATACAGAGGCGAATGCCAGCAGCAAACCACTGAACTGAGAATAGGATCCCCGTTGAAGGATTCAGAGAAAGAACTGGAAGAGCTTGAAGGGGCTCGAGACCCCTTATGAACAACAATGCCAAGCAACCAGAGTTTCCAGGGACTAAGCCACTACCTAAAGACTATACATAGACTGACCCTGAACTCTGACCTCATAGGTAGCAATGAATAGCCTAGTAAGATCACCAGTGGAAGGGGAAGCCCTTGGTCCCAAGTATGACTGAATCCAAGAAGTGAACGTGATTGTTGGGGGAGGGCGGCCGGGGGCAGGGTGGGGAGGGAACACCCATAAAGAAGGGGAGGGGAGGGACTAGGGGGATGTTTGCCTGGAAACCGGGAAAGGGAATAACATTCGAAATGTAAATAAGATATACTCAAGTTAATAAAAAAAAGAAATGTAAATACATAAAATATCTAATAAAAAATCAAAAGAAAATAAAGTTAAACACGGACCTCCAAAAAAAAAAGTCAAGTTAAATATCTTCTCCAACTTATACTAGAAAGAGATGTCCATGAATATATAAGAAGCCTACAGAACTTCAAATAGACTCAAACAGAAATTTCTCCCATCCCGTAATAATAAAATACAAAAACAAATGCACAAACGAAAGAAATAATATTAAAAGCAGTTAGGGAAGAAGGGCAAGTAACATATAAAGTCAGACCATTCAGAATTACACCAGACTCATCAAAAGAGACTAAGAAAGCTGGAAGATCCTTGGCAAATATCATATAGTCCCTAAGGGGATAAAAATGCCAGCCCAGACTACTATATCCAACAAAATTCTCAATTACCATATATGGAGAAACCAAGATTTCATAAGAAAATCAAATTTACACAATATCTTTCTACAAATCTAGCCATACACAGGATAATAGATGAAAAACTCCAACATAAGGAGAAGAACTACACCCTAGAAAATGCAAGAAAGCAATCTTCTTTCAACAACTCCAAAAGAAGATGGCCACACAAATATAATTCCACCTCTAACAAAAAAAAGTAACATGAAACAACAATAACTATTCCTTAATATTTCTTAACATCAATAGATTCAATTGCCCAATAAAAAGACACATAGTAAGAGATTGTATACAAAAACAGCACTCAGAATTTGCTGCATACAGGAAATTCACCTCAGTGATAAAAATAGACACTACCTTAGAGTCAAATGTTGAAACAAAATTTTCAAGCAAATGGTTCAAAGAAACAATCTGGAGTAGTCATTCTAATATCCAACAAAATCGACTTTCAATCAAAAGTTATCAAAAAAGATAAGGACAGACACTTCATATTCATCAATGGAAAAATCTACCAAGGTCAACTCTCAATTCTGAACAACTATTCTCTAAATGCAAGGGCACCCATATTCATAAAAGAAACTACTAAAGCCCTAAGCATGCATTGCATCTCACACAATGATACTGGAAGACTTCAACACCTCAATCTCATCAATGGACAGATTATGGAAAAAGAAATTAAACAGAGACACAGTGAAAGCAACAGAAGTTATGAACTAAATGGACTTAACATATATCTATAGAACATTTCATCCTAAAACAAAAGAATATACCTTCTTCTCATCATTTCATGGTGCCTTCTCCAAAATTGACCATATAATGAGTCATAAAACAGTCCTTGACAGATACAAGAAGATTAAAAAAAACTGTGCATACAATCAGATTGTGGATTAAGACTGGTCTTCAACAACATAAAAATAACAGAAAGTCCACAAACACATAAAAGTTGAACAAAGCTCTACTCAGTGATAGCTTGGTCAAGGTAGAAATAAACAATGAAATTAAAGACTTGTTAGAATTTAATGAAAATTAAGGTACTATGTACACAAACTTTTCAGATACAATGAAAACAGTGTTAAGAGGAAAACTCATAACTCTGAGTGCCTCCAAAAAGAAACTGAAGAAAACATGCACTAGTAGCTTGGCAAAACACGTAAGAGCTCTGGAACAAAAAGTAGCAAGTATACCAAAGAGGAGTAGATGGCAGGAAATAATCAAACTCAGAGCTGAAAACAACTAAGTAGAAACAAACCAAACTATACAAGGAATCAACAAAACCAAAAGTTGGTTCTTTGAGAAAATCAACAAGTTAAAAATCCTCTAAGCCAGTCTACCCAGAGGACACAGAGACTGTAACCAAATTAATAAAATCAGGAATGAAAAGGGAGACATAACAACAGATCCTGAGGAAATTCAAAAAAAAAATCATCAGATCCTACTACAAAAGGCTATTCTCTACAAAACTGGAAAATCTGAAGGATATGGACAATTTAATAGAAAGACACCAGGTACCAAGGTTAAACCAGGATTAGATAAACCATCTAAACAGACCCATAAGTCATAAAGAAATAGAAGCAGTCACTAAAAGTCTCTCCTCCTCTCAAACACACACACACACACACCAAGAACCAGATGAGTTTAGTGCAGAATTATATCAAACCTTCAAAGAAAACCTAATACAAATAGTCTTTAAACTATTCCACAAAATAGAAACCAAAGAAATATTCCCTAAATCCTTCTTGGAAGCAACAATTATGCTTATACCTAAACCATACAAAGACACTATAAAGATAGTGTACTTCAGACAAATTTGCCGCATGAATAATAATGCAAGAATATTCAATTAAATTTTCACAAACTCAATGCAAAAGCACCTCAAAACAATCCTTCACCATGATCAAGTAGGCTTCATCCCAGGGATGCAGGGATACTTCAATATGCAGAAATCTATCAATATAATCCAGTACATCAACAAAATCAAAGAAAAGAAACCACATGATTATGTCATCAGATGCTGAGAAACCATTTGACAAAATTTACCAGCCCTTCAGGATAAATGTCTTGGAAAGATCACAATTCAAGGCCCATACCTAAACATAGTACAAGCAATATATAGCAAACCAGTAGAAAACATCAAACTAAATGGAGAAAACTTGAAGCAATCCCACTAAAATAAGAAATAGACAAGGCTCCCACTCTCTACCTACTTATTAAACACAATACTGGAGGTCCTAGCCAGAACAATTAGACAACAAAAGGATAAGGAAAGAGTTAAAATACCACTATAAGCAGATGATAGGATAGTGTCGGGGACCAGACGTCAAAACTAAGCAAAGCTAGAACCCTGCCCTGAGCAGATTCCTGAGAAGGGCTTGACCTTTTCAAAGAACTTGTCCCTGGAAGACTGTTGCCTCAGTGTCTAAGGAGAATATCTTGCAGTTTAATGATTTACCTTATGTCCTTGGGCACTTCCCAGTACTCCCCCGCCCTAAGCTTCAGTTCCTGCTTCAATTCCTGCTTCAGAGCTTTAAATGCATACATTCCTCTTAATAAACAAGATCTTGACAACAGAACCTTGCTTGGTCTCCTTTTCTCACCCCCCTTGACCCTCAGGTAGTGCCTCTTTGGGACCCTGAATAACTGGACCTGTTGGACGGGTCAAGTGGCACCCGAAAAGGGACCCGAAGCATGGCCAACTACCAGACGATGGAGACAGGAGATACGCAGAAAAACTGAGGACTCTTCACGCCCCCCAAATAATTGTCGTCCCATTGTCATGGGGAAGGTATTGTCTAAAGAAGCTTGTTTCATAGGAGAGATCAAGCACTCACTCAGGGAGAGAGGAATAAGAGTTAAGAAAAAGGATCTCGTTAAATTTTTTTGTCTTTGTGTCAGAAACTTGTCCTTGGTTTATTACTGAAGGACCAGAAATTAGCTCCTATAGTTGGGACAAGGTTGGAAAGTGTTGAAAAGACTGATTGTAAGAAAAAGAATCCGAGCCATTTCTGATTCAGGAAATAGTGTCTGTGTCTTTGTGTCTTTGTGTTTTGTGCCGGCTAAACTCTGGGTCTGTATTTGCTACTCTGGGTCTGTATTTGCTCGGGAGTTCTGGAGTTCTGGTTTTGTGGTTGCTCCCATCTCGGGCTGAGAGGGAGGCTCGTGTCTCAGGAGAGACGCGAATGTGAGCGGTAGATGTGCCAGGGGCTCACCGGTTGTGCTGCTCTGGGAGACATCCCAAGAGGTGAGAAGGGATCCCAGGGATGCCTGGGAGATTCCCGTCTGGGTGCCAGTGAGGATTCAGTGATTCTCATGGATTGGAGAAAAGACCCACCTTTACGGCTGTCTGTATTTCCAGAGTGGTCTTTGTCTATGTGTCTTAGTTCTTTGTTTTGTGTTATGCATGACTTTGACAATGGGAAGATTCTGGTTGGGAAGGAGGAGTGATGTGGAACCCACTCCCCTTCATCAGTCTTTGGTGAGCTCATGGAAGCTCCCATCTGAATCAGTTCGGTTTTGTGGCAATCTTGCGGCGACCTTTTGATTTTTGTTTTTGTGCGCACTTCTGTTTTGTTTTGTTTTTTGTTTTTTTTTGTTTTTTTTTTTTTTTTTTTTTTTTTTTTTTTCTGACTCTCTTCTTGTTTTCTCACCATCCCACTTGAGATGCTTGTTAGTAGCTGTTACAGGAAATCTATAATGCTCACTTGAGGAGTGTGCTTTAGAAACAAGAATTTTATGTTTGCCCTGGGATCCACCGGGATAGATGTGGGGATAGGCTTGATTTCTTTTTTTTTTTTTTTTTTCTTTTTTTTTAATATTTATTTGTTATATATAAGTACACTGTCCCTGTCTTCAGACACACCAGAAGAGGGCATCAGAACCCATTACAGATGGTTGTGAGCCACCATGTGGTTGCTGGGATTTGAACTCAGGACCTCTGGGAGAGCAGAAGGCACTCTTAAGCACTGAGCCATCTCTCCAGCCCCCTAGGCTTGATTTCTATTGCAAATGATGTCACATTGCATATGTTAGTACTCCTAACACTTCTTGGGACTGTGCCTCAGGGATCACAACCTGTATAAGTTTAGAAGTTCTAAAAGGCAGTCATGACCTTTGTGTGTACGTTCAGATAGTTCCAGATTGGAATCCTGATGCTAAAGACTTAGTAAGACACAAAAGTGAGTTGAGAATTACTTAACTATCTTAAGGCGGATCCTAGGTGCTGCAAGGGCAGCTACAAGGACATCTGCTGTTGCCCTGCAACACAAGGATTATACAGAATTCAGGACTGCCATTGACTTAGATATAGGAAGAGTAAAAAAGACTTTTTAGCTGACCTCCAAGAATCCCTAAGCCCCCTCTCAGAGATAGTCCTTCAGAATAAAAGAAGATTAGACGTGATATTCCTTTAAAAAGGTGGTCTGTGTGCTACACTAAAAGAAGAATGTTGTTTCTATCTAGACCATTCAGGAGTAATTAAAGACTCCATGAGTAAACTTAGAAAAAGGTTAGACAAAAGGCAGAGAGACAGAGACCATCAGGGATGGTCCGAGAGCTGGTTTAGTAGATTTCCTTGGATGACTACTCTGATATCTTCCCTTATGGGACCCTTCTTAATTTTGCTTCTGTTTCTGATTATAAGTCCATGTGTGTTAAATAAGCTAGTTACCTTCATTAGAGAAAGAGTAAGTGCTGTTCAGATTTTTGATATTACGTCAGCAATATCATGTTTTAACTTAGTTCTATGATTAGAACTAGCCACTAGAAAAAGTGGGAAATAAAAGGTAGAAATTTTAAGGTTGCCTCCCCCCCTAGACAAAGGTTCAGGGTAGAAGAAAAAAAAGTGGTTAGGCCCTAGAATTGTATGTTCCAGGAAGCTTCTAGGACCATAGAATGGGTAATTTACATCAGCCAGTTCGACAACTCTCTCCCAGGAACTAGCTGACCATAAAGTTAGATTAAAATCATAGAGAACAATCTTGAGAAGCAGGAAGCTTCTCCCAGGAACTAGCGGACCATAAAGTTAAACAATCTTGAGAAGCAGGAAGCTTCACCCAGGAACTAGGGGACCATAAAGTAAATCTTGAGAAACAGGAAGCTTCTCCTCGTGATTTTTCACTGGTATTCTCAACATTTTCCAATGATGTCCTCCCTACCTCCTTTTCCCCAACAGCAGTTTTTTGGCAGTAATATCCTCTTTACTGGATACATTTACCTGCCTCCTCAACTGGGATCCTTACCACCTATCCCTTGCTGGTAGCACAAATCATATGTCTTGGAAGAGAACAGTCCCATAAGCTCTTTGGAAGGGACCCTGATACTTTAATCTTACCCTATAGCCCCTTCCAGGTCTCTTGGCTCAGTCAACATGTAGATGAATGGTCAATTAGCTGCATTGCCTTTCAGGGTAAGGTAGATAATCATTACCCCTCAGATAAGTTGATACAGTTTTCCAAAGGTAACACGTGATCACCCTATCTCAGGAGTCCACCTTGTGTTTACAGATGGCTCCTCTAATGGACAAGCCGCAATTTCCATTGATGGTCAAATACAACAGTTCTCTATTCCTTTAGATTCTACTCAGCTGGTAGAGCTTCAAGCTATCCTCGAAGCATTTCATGCGCTGCCCGATGCACCCTTTAACCTATATACAGATAGATCATATCTTGCCTTTTCTATCCCCCTGTTAGAAACAGTGCCCTATATTCAGCCTATGACCAATGATGCCCCTCTGTTTGCCACCTTACAAAAGTATATTCAGAGGAGTTCTTGCCCCTTCTTTGTGGGACACATCTGAGCATATACCGGATTGCCAGACCCCTTGGCCGATGGTAATGATGCCATTGATCGCCTCACGTGACTCGTGGCCTTGGCCCAGGGGGCCTTCTCTACGCCCCTTACACTTGCCCAAAAAGCACATGACTTACATCACCTTAATGCACAAATCCTTAGTATTAAAAAGAAGATCACCCATGAACAGGCTCGCCAAATAGTCTGTAATTGCAAAGGCTGCGTGACCTTACTGCCTGACCCCCACCTAGGGGTCAACCCCCGTGGGCTGGTTCCTGGAGAGCTCTGGCAAATGGATGTCACTCATCTTCCCTCCTTCGGTAAATTAAAATATATTCATGTCACCATTGATACCCTTAGCAGCTTTATCTATACGTCCCCACAGACAGGGGAGGCCACCAAACATGTTATAAGTCACGTTCTGGCTTGACTCACAGTTTTGCCTCAACCTAATATTGTTAAAACAGATAATGGACCTAGCTATACTAGCTCTAATTTTAAAGACTTTTGTTCCCAACTCGGAATTAAACATGTCACAGGCATTCCTTATAATCCTCAGGGACATGGGTATAGTTGAAAGAGCTCACCAAAATCTTAAAAATATGATCCATAAATTACAGTCAAATGGGGGAATATTATTCCTCCTCTCAGGTAATCACAAAAGTTTATAAATCATGCACTCTTTGTCCTTAACTACCTTGTCATGGACAAGGATGGAAAAATTGCAGCAGACCGCCTGTGGCACCCCCATAATTCTTATGATTATGCACCAGTCCTGTGGAAGGACCCATTAACATCCGAATGATATGACCCTGATCCGGTCCTCATTTGGGGACATGGATCAGCCTGCATTTATGATTCAAAGACTGGGGTAGCCCGTTGGCTACCCGAGCACCTTGTTAAGGCCTTTAACCCACCCAGGGGACAATCCTGAGGAAAAGTCTAACTATGCTTAATTACAGATCATGCTGACCATGTTCCCCTTCATCTGGATCCCTGGAAGCATCATCACGTCTGCCCTTGCTACATCGCCTCACCAGATCTTCAACTATACCTGGGTGATTCTTAATGGCACCAGAGATGTGGTGTCTGCCAACTCCACCACCACTGCACAAGTTCCCTGGCCCAATCTTGAGTTCCTGCAGTTCTGGGAAAGAGGCACCTCCACGTGTACAAAGAGCGAATCCATCACTGCCATGATTCTTGGAGTACTCCCAGGCCTGTCAGCTGTGGGGACAGGAACTGGGGTTGCCTCCCTGATTACCTCCCAATAGAGCTATCATCAGCTCAGTGCTGCCATAGACAGGGACATCAGTGAGCTTCAGCAAGGAGTAACCTATCTTAAAGATTCAGTCGCTTCCTTGGCTGAGGTTGATCTACAAAATAGAAGGGGATTAGATCTTCTCTTTCTCCAACAAGGAGGGCTCTGTGCGGCCCTCAAGGAGTGTTGGTTTTATGCTGATAAGACAGGATTAGTAGAAAAACAGCCTAAAAAAGTTAGAGAAAGAGAAAAGAGTGAAGCCTGGTATAAAAATTGGTTTTCTGCCTCTCCCCTGCTCACCACTCTTCTACCCAGTATCCTGGGTCCCTTTATAGGACTCCTGCTACTTGTCTCCTTTAGTCCATGGGTGCTTAGAAAGTTAACTGATTTTATCAAGGCCCACATAGAGTCAGCTACCAAGCTGGTCTCAGTCCATTACCACCACTTCCATTGTGAGGAGGCCGAGACGACTGGAGAGTATGATACTCCCTTTGGGTCACCCATGGCTGGCCTCAACTTCTACGCCCTAAATACAGCCTATAACTCAGACTGGAAAATCAGTCACTGGTGGAAGTGTCAATGACGGGAATAATATGGTGCCACATACCAGGCGCACACCTCACCGCTGTGAAGTAACCCTATGATGGGATTAGCACGGGTCCATGATCTGGGTTGCCCACTCTCACAAAACACACACATATAGCCCAGAACGGTGTGTTACAACATAAGTTCGTTCCTAGCTATTGGGGTGCAGTCCTAACTGCAAGAGTGGCTCGCCATGGCCAAGCTGGGCACTCTGTGAGGCACATCTGATCTATCTCAGACCACTACTTCCACCCTGGCAGAAATAATGGAACCTAAACACACATGTATAGCCCAGAACGGTGTGTTACAACATAAGTTCGTTCCTAGCTATTGAGGTGCAGTCCTAACTGCAAGAGTGGCTCGCCATGGCCGAGCTGGGCACTCTGTGAGGCATGTCTGATCTACCTCAGACCAGTACTTCCACCCTGGCAGAAATAATGAAACCTAAACACACATGTATAGCCCAGAACGGTGTGTTGAAACATAAGTTCGTTCCTAGCTATTGAGGTGCAGTCCTAACTGCAAGAGTGGCTCGCCATGGCCAAGCTGGGCACTCTGTGAGGCATGTCTGATCTACCTCAGACCAGTACTTCCACCCTGGCAGAAATAATGAAACCTAAACACACATGTATAGCCCAGAATGGTGTGCTAAAGCATAAGATCATTCCTAGCCATTGGGGTGCAGTCCTAACTGCAAGAGTGGCTCACCATGGCTGAGCTGCGCACTCTGTGAGGCATGTCTGATCTATCTCAGACCACTACTTCCACCCTGGCGGAAATAATGAAACCTAAGTGAGAGTGCCAGACGTGGGGGCAACCTGTGTAGACTAAGACACGGGGTTTCACCACCCAGGTGCTTGTTGTGGATGCACACCATATAGACAGAACTTCCTCCCACTGATAGTTAAGGAAAGGTGGAGATGTCCAGGACCAGACATCTGACCTAAGCAAAGCTAAAGCCCTGCCCTGAGCAGATTCTTGAGAAGGGCTTGACCTTTTCAAAGAACTTGTCCCTGGAAGACTGTTGCCTCAGTGTCTAAGGAGAATATCTTGCAGTTTAATGATTTACCTTATGTCCTTGGGCACTTCCCAGTACTCCCCCGCCCTAAGCTTCAGTTCCTGCTTCAATTCCTGCTTCAGAGCTTTAAATGCATACATTCCTCTTAATAAACAAGACCTTGACAACAGAACCTTGCTTGGTCTCCTTCTTTTCTGCCCCCCTTGACCCTCAGGTAGCGCCTCTTTGGGACCCTGAATAAGTGGACCTGCTGGACAGAACAGGATAGTATACATAAGTGACCTAATAATTCCACCAGAGAACTACTAAGTTTGATAAACAACTTCAACAAAGTGGATGAGTATAAAATGAACTCAAACAAATCAGTAGTCTTCCTATACTTAAAGGGCAAACAGGCTTTGAAAGAAATTAGAAAACCAACACCTTTCACAATAGTCCCAAATAATACAAAATACCTCGGTGTGACTCAAACCAAGCAAGTGAAATATTGTATGGCAGGAACTTCAGAATTTGAAGAAAAAAATGAAGAGCTCATTAAATGGAAACATCTCCCATGATCATGGAATGACATGTTTAATATAGTAACCTTGCCAAAAGAAATCTACAGTTTCAATGCAATCCCCATCAAAATTCAAATTCAATTCTTCATAAAGATAGAAAGAGCAATTTTCAAATTCATTTGGAATAAACAAAAACCAAGGAGAGTGGAACCTATCCTCAACAATATAAGAACTTCTGGGGGACTCACCATTCCTGACCTCAAGCAGTATTACAGACCAATAGGGATTAAAGAAAAAAACCTGTATGGTGTTGGTCAAGAGACAGCAGGTAGATCAGTAGAAAAGATTTGTAGACCCAGAGATGAAGCCACAAAGCTATGATCACTGGATATTTGACAAAGGAGCTAAACCATCCAGTAGTTCAACTGGAAGTCAGCATGTAGAAAAATGAAAATCATAAAATTCTTATCACCCTGCACAAAGCTCAATTCCAAAATAGTCAATGATTTCCACAAAACCAGATACACTGAAAATTATAGTAGAGAAAGTGCAGAAATGACTCAAACATTTAAGATTTAAATTTTTAAAAATCCAATAAAAAAGAAAAAAATGACTATGTGAAATTCTTATGCAAAGGGATACAACATAAAGCAATGAATTCATGAAATTCATAGGGAAATGGATGGAATGGAAAATATCATCCTGAGTAGGTAACCCAATCACAAAAAAACACACATGGTATGCACTCATTTATAACAGGATATTAGTCCAAAAGTTTGGAATACAAAAGATACAATCCATAGACCACATGAAGCTCTAGAAGAAGGACAACGAAAGTGTGGATGCTTCAGTCCTTCTTAAAAGAGAGAACAAAAATATTCATAGAAGGAAATACAGAGACAAAGTTTGGATCAAAGACTGAAGGAATGGCCATTAAGAGCCTGCACCATCTGGGAATCCAGCCCATATAAATACAGCCACCAAACACAGACAATATTGCTGATGCCAAGAAGGGCATGCTGATAGGAATCTGATATAGCTGTCTCCTGAGAGGTTCTGCCAGAACATGACAAATACAGAGGTGAATGCTAGCAGTCAACCATTGAATTGAGAACTGGGTTCCCTTTTGAGGAGTTATAGACAGGATAAAAGGAGCTAAAGGGCCTTGCAACCCCATATGAACAACAATACCAACAAACCAGAACTCTCAGCGACTAAACCACTACCCAGGTGTACACTTGAACAAACCCATGGCTCGAGGTGTATATGTAGGAGAGGATCACCTTGTTGGGAACCAATATGAGGAGAAGCTCTTGGTCTTTCCAAGGATGGACCCCAAGTGTAGGGGAATGTCTGAGCTGGTAGATGGGAAGGGGTTCAGGGTTGGGGAGACAGCCTCAAAGAAGAAGGAGGAGGAATGATGGGATATAGTGTATACGGATCAAAACTGGGAAAGGGGATAACATTTGAAATGTAAATAAAATAAATTATCTGGGGAACAGTAATATTCAAAGGAGGGAACATGGAGACAAAGTTTGGAGCAGAGACTGAAGGGATGGCCATTCAGAAACTGCTCCACCTGGTAATCCAGCTTACATATATATATACAGACACAAAAACTAGACAATATTGATGAAGCCAAGAAGTCATGCTAAACACAGAGGATAAAGTCAGCCATGTGAGCACTGGGGGCGGTGCCAGTCTAGAGCTCCTGGAAGGTAAAGTCCTTCCTGGGGTGGATGCTCTCAGCAATGTTTAGTATTTTCCTGCCTTTGGTTCCTGTGCACAGCCCCTAAGTCGACCTAGTGTTTTCCGCATCTCCATTTGGTGTTAGTGCAACTAGTGGCCAAGACGCAGCACCAGGAACCCTAAGCAGCTGCACAGCATCTCAAATCGTCTTTACTGCATCGGGATTCATCTACGTTCAAGATCCCATTTAAATTCCTTAGTGACTAAAACCATTGTGCATTGTAGAGGACATCTATTTATACTCTGCCTGTGAAAGGAAGTGAGCTGTAAAAGCTTAGCTCTCTTCGCTGTATGTAGCCTCTGGTTAGCTTTGTCACTGTTCGTGACAGCATGGAAATAACGGTGAGATTCCAGCTGTAGGTTTGGAGAAGTTGATCTATTAAACAATAAAGATGCCCACTGGGGGAAAAAAAAGAAGTCATGCTAACAGGAGCCTGATATAGCTGTCTCCTGAGAGGCTCAGCCAGATCTTGACAAATACAGAGGCGATTGCTAGCTGCAAACCATGAACTGAGAATGGGGTCCCTGCTAGAGGAGTTAGAGAAAGGATTGAAGGAACTGAAAGGACTTACAACCCCATAAGAACACCAAGGCCAACCAATCAGGGTCCCAGGGACTAAACACTACCCGATCACTACACATAGACAGACCAATATTTCGAGCTGTATATATAGCAGAGGAGGGCCATGTTGGGGACCAGAGTGGGGTTGGGGGAGCCCTTGGTCCTGTCAAAGATAGACCTGCCAGTGTATGGGAATGTCAGGACAGGGAGCCTGGAAGGGGAGGTGGTTAGGGAGGAGGAACACCCATATAGCAAAAGGTAGAGGGGAACCAATAAGGGGCTTATGAACAGGAAACCAGGAAAGGGAATACCATTTTCAACAAATGGTGCGGATTCAACTGGAGGTCAGTATGTAGAACAATGCACATCAACTGATTCTTATCACCATGAACAAAGCTTAAATCCAAGTGGCTCAAAGACCTTCACATCAAACCAGATACAGTCAAACTAATAGAAGAAAATGTGGGGAAGAGTCTCAGTCACATGGGCACTGGGGAAAATTTCCAGAAAAAACACCAAAGGCTTATGCTCTCAGATCAAAAATTGACAAATGGTACCTCATAAATCTATGAAGCCTCTGTAAGGTAAAGGACACTGTCATTTGGACAAAATGGCAACCAACAGATTGGGAAACGATCTATACCAATACTACATCTGACAGAGTGATAATATG
Source organism: Rattus rattus (assembly GCF_011064425.1). Lineage (NCBI taxonomy): Eukaryota > Metazoa > Chordata > Mammalia > Rodentia > Muridae > Rattus > Rattus rattus. Next base: position 20,088,589 of record NC_046166.1, on the reverse strand, counting down.
CTAAATATACAAAGAACTCAAGAAGGTAGACTCCAGACAGCCAAATAACACTATTAAAAATGGGGAACAAAGATAAAGAAAGAATTTTCAGCTGAGGAATATTGAATGCATGAGAAGTACCCGAAGAAATGCTCAACATCCTCAGTCATCAGGGAAATGCAAATGAAAATGACACTGAGATTCTACTTCACAACAGTGAGAATGGATAAGATCAAAAACTCAGGTGACAACAGCTGCTAGTGAGGATGTAGAGAAAGGAACACTGCTTCATTGGTGTTGGATTGCAAACTGGTAAAAACACACTGGAAACCCGTCTGGAGGTTCCTCGAAAAATTGGACATTATAGTACATGAGGACACAGCTACACCTCTCCTGAACATATATAAAATAGATGGTCCAACATGTAACAAAGATACATGTTCCACTATGTTCATAGCAGTCTCATTTATAAAAGCCAGGAGCTGGAAAGAACTCAGATGCCTTCCAGAGAGGCATGAATACAGAAAATGTGGTACATCAACACAATGAAGTACTACTCAGCTATCAAAAACAATGACTTCATGAAATTCATGGGCAAAAGGATGGAAGTAGGAAATATAAATTCAGAACAGATAAAGAATATTAAATCTGATGGGGGAAAGTTCAAATGACATATAAAATCAGATCCATTACAATTACACCAATAAAGGTAGACTTACTAGAATTACACCTAACTTTATAATTGAAACTCTATATTCCAGACTTGCTTGGAGAGGACTGCAGATGCTAAAGAGATCAGAGATGCCAACCTGGACTACTGTATTGTGAAAAACATTCAATCTGCATAAGTCAAAAACATATATTCCATAAAATGTAAAGTTTAAACAATATCTACAAACACATCCTTGCAGAAGGTGTCAAAATAAACCAACGAAAACAAGAAAATAGGATCAAGCCAGCAAAATAAATGAGAGAAGTGTGTATGTACTTGTGCCATCAGCACACACACACACACACACACACATACACACACACACAAAACCCACAAAAAAAACCCACTAAGACCAAGGGAGGAAAACAGGAATTAACAAACATTGGTTATTGGTATCTTTCCATATAGCTATCTGGCTATCCCAATAGTACTCAGACAGGCGATTTCCAGCAGATGATGGGAGCAGATGCAGACACCCAGACCCAAATACTAGGCAAACGTCTAGAATCCCAATGAGAGAAAAGAAGGAAGGACTGTTAGATCCCAAGGTGTTGAGGACACCATGGTAACACATGGATGGTACATAGGGGCTCACAGAGGCTTATGGAGTCTGCATGGGGCTGTGTTAGGCCTTCTAAAAGCTGTGATTGTTTATATTGAGGTGTTTATGGCTCGGTAGGCCCTGAGGTTCCTTTGTAGTTTCAGGTAAAGAGATCACTAAAACCCACACAAAATATGACATTGAAGAAATATAATGTCGACTCCTGACACACGGCATACCTGAGAACCGCTGCAGCTCAGAAACTGCATTTCTCCATGGAAATGAATTTTCCTAAATCAAGGAATGTAAAAAGGATTCTTACTTTTATAAATTTACTTATTTCATTTAGTGAGATAAGCGCTCTATATGTAACCCTGGAGCTGTCCTGAAACTCACTCTGTAGATAGACCAGGCTGGCCTTGAACTTAGATATCTTGATGACTCTGCCCCATGATTTCTAGAATTAAAGCTATACACCACCGTCCCCATACTCTTTAATATTTTATTTCTGTGTATATTTGTCACATGTTTCTTTCTCTACATGTGCCTGAATATGTGCCTGTGTATAAACCGAGGTAGCTAAGAAAACACCAGATCTCCTGAAGGTGGAGATACAGGTAGTTGTGAGCCACAGGATATAGGTCCTGAGAACTGAACTCTGAACCTTTGAAAATTCAACAGCTCTTAACCAGTAAGCCATGGCCCCCGTCATAGGATTCTGACCATGTATAAGCCACATCTAGCCACTAGTTCCATCCCCTTCCAGAGAGCACCCAACACTAGGGCCCTTGAGGTTCTGAAACTCAGTCCTCCTCAGAGTATTGTCCATTGCTCATCATATCCTGTCTTCCAGCACTGAACTTGCACCCATCAGAGCTTTGTGCAGAGTCACAGAACTGCTTCCACCTTATGGCTTCAGAACAGACCCTACAACATGGAACCCAGAAGAACCCTCCTCTCCTAGGACTAGTGCTCAGACTGCAGGTTCTGATTAGCTAATGAGGCCTGAGTAACAAGGGTGACGCCCTCCTTGTTGGAGTATGCTGAGAAGCACAGAACAGCATTTCCTGGCTCTTGGCTCCACCCCAGGCCAAGACCTTTCTCATGCATACATATGGAAATCTCCATACATTTCCATTGCAGTAGCCCAGGCCCTTGACCTCCTGGAGCTTCTCTTCAGTTTTCCTATGCTGGGAAGAGAGGTCCCCTTCTTCCTCCAGGACATTGCTCAGCACCTAGGACAATGTGGAGCAGAGTTTCTATTTTCCCACAGGTGAAAGGGCAGCCACTATATTAACAATTAGTGAAAGGTTTTAGAAAACATACCTTGTTCTGTGGCTTCATGATGAGAGGAGGTGTCCTGGATTAGCTTGTAGGCAAGGTCACTTCAGACATTCTTGGTTTGAGGAAGAAAGCCATTTATGAGTGCTGTTCTTAGCCAGCATTTCCCTGAGTGAAGATAAAAAAATATGTAATAATCAACGACTGATGAAACACCCTTTCACAGTGTATGTAGACAGAGGGTTTATTAGAATGGCTCACTGGATGTGGTCCAGCAAGTCCAGCAAAGGCTGAGTACCAAATAAAAGTAAAGAACTCAGTAGTTAAGTGCCTGAGGCTGGATGGTCTCAGCTGAGCTTCATTGTACACCACATTTGCAAAGAAGTAAACTTTAAAGCCAAACAAAGGAAAGAACTTGCTAGCCAGAGACATGGCAAGCAGTCACAGAGAGAAAGAGGCAGAAGTTCTTTCTTCAGTGTCCTCTATGTGGGCTGCCACCAGAAGGTGTGAAAGATCTCCGTAGGAGACCCTCCCTCAAGTATTGAGAAGTTGCAGACCCCAGACACATGAGAGATCGATCTTGAATGTAATACACAAAAGGTGAGGTTTATTACAGAGATCTCTGGATCAATATGTATCTCACGCAGGAGACAGGGATGTTGACCTGAGTGACTGGGAGAGGGGCTTTTTAAAGGGAGAGGCCGCGAGCCCCAGGGAAAGAGGGGATATCAGAGAGGAATGCCAAAGATACCACAAGTTGTAGGATGTCTAATTGTTTTATGACTCTAGAAGATAGAAAGAAAGAAAGAAAGAAAGAAAGAAAGAAAGAAAGAAAGAAAGAAAGAAAGAAAGAAAGAAAGAAAGAAAGAAAAGAAAGAAAGACCAGGAAGCATAGGGATTGTGCTTAGGGAGTCTGGACACAGTCATGTAGTCATGTAGAGAGCTGCCTATTCCTAACATTGTTCATTGAACAAATCTACTTTAGAGCATGGTTAAAATGTAAAGCAGAGGCATTTGGTGTCATTTTTAGGTCAAAGTTCTTAGCTCAGAAAAATATATAATTTATATAATTTATTTTAAGAGATAGAAGAAAATGTCTCTAGCATATTCATCTTGTAGTTCAAGGTTTTAACTGAAACTCAAATGTTAATTGATCTGGGGGAAAATAAGACCACTCCAACAGTTTTAGACAAACTTGAAACAGTTGTTCTTTTGTATCCAAGAGCTAACCAACTGCCTCCTTATTACCTTATCACAAGTATTTCCCAAGCAGGTTCAGAGAAAAAAGACAATGAGACAAAACAGAAATGCAAAACAAAAATAAAGCAAACAAAAACCCTCACAAAATACTAAAAAAAAAACAAAAGGGGGAAAGAAAAGTAATTAAGCAAACAAACAAACAACAAAGACAAAAACAACCTCATTTCAGCCTCTGTGTGTACTTTAGCATCAGCAGAGTCCAGAGGAGGGAAGTAGATACCAACATTCTGAGTCACAGCAAACATCAACAACTGCAGTCAAGTGTTTATTTTTGAGCAAACATCTGTGTTGTGAATAAAGAACGTGGGAGCCTGGACAACACTCAACTGTCTTTTTTCCTGGAGCCATCTATTAGCTTATGGAATCAGCCTTCCTTTAACTTTAAGGTTTAAAAAAGACTGTATACTGCTTCACTGACATTTATTGCATCTCATATTCCCTTTCTTCCCTTCATTCTTCCCACCTTATTCCTGGTTTATGTATGAGTAATTCCCTTTCTTGTCTTCCTTCATTCCTTCCCTTATTCCTGGTTAATGAGTAAGCGACAAACCAGCTGAGTCATTTGTTGTTGCTGTTGCTGTTGTTATTGTTGTTATTGATTGTGTGTATATAATTTCAGGTGTGATCTCAATGCATTAAATTGCCAATTAGGGGTTTATTCTTCCAGTAGGCTGATTCTCTGACTTGCAAATGAATGAAAGGACAGTAGGAGAATAACCCTTCTAATGACCTAGCAGCCTTGGAGAGGAAATATAAAAAAAAGAAAAAGAAACCTTGGGATGGAAAACACATGAGCAGCTGAGAACACTGTAGATTTTTTGACAGCATCCAGGTCTCATTCCCAGCAACATAAGAGTAGCTCACATCTACCTCTAATTCCAGTTTTAGAGGTTCAGAGAAAAGCTGTTCACCACCCTAGTCAGGCAAAAATTTACTAGGCAGGAATGAGGCAAAGTCACATAAACAGGGGAAAAAAACATATATATGAAATACAAGTGAAATTATATTTTGGTGCCCATAATCATTTTCAGTAAGGAATATTGCCAGGAATGGTAGCACAAACGTTAATGCAAGCACTTAAGAGGCTAAGACAATCTGATTTCCATGAGTTACAGTGCATTTTAATCTACTTAGTCACTCACATTATAAGACTAATCTCACGAATACCCCCAATTTTCTTAAAGTAAATGTAATTTTCATTTGATTCATTGGTTGACACAAGATGTCACAAGAACCTTGTCTGACTTTGATTTACTTCTTATAATATAATCATAATACATATCGAATCTTTAACAAATTCTCATATACATTCAATCTCGGTGCCTGTGGATTATCATTGCTAGCTTTCCAGTCTTCTATAAAAGAGAGAGCTAATTAATAAATTAATATTGCTAACTCTGTTAAGGAGTAGATGAGAATGTTCCTTATGTGGTTGTTCATGGCAGTCTACACTCGTCATCTTGGGATCTCTTCTACCCTCAAGGTACCTCATGCTACACGCTCTAGAGCTACAGTTAAAACACACTCCTTCCTGGTTTCCTGTACTTGGATGGAGAGACATCAGTACTCTGATCTTCCACAGAACACTTCCATACAGTTACCTTTCTACTGCTGTGATAAAACATAACGTGGTCAAGGCAGGTTTTAAAAGAAAGCAGTAAATTGGGCTTACAGATCCACAGTTAGAGATGGTGCTGGCACAAGAAACACAGGGCAGCAGGAAGCACTGAGAGCTTACATCTGGAACCTCAGGTTGAAAGTAGAAAATACACTGGGCATGGCTATAGGAATCCACATCCAAGACTATTAACATGATGCCCCTCCTTTAAAAGGCCACACCTCTCATCTCCCGCAAAGAGTTAAAGCAACTGGGAAACAATTATTCAACAGAAAAGAGTATGGGAGCCATTTTCATTTAACCAACACAGTTCTCTTCAGTTCTTAGTTCGTGCCAACTTAAGTGGCACTGATATGTTTTCAACATACAGTGCCATAAAATATTAACCACATTCTCTATGACCGTTATACTTTTGTTCTATTGTATGCAATTACCTTCTATTTAACCTAAAGCACACAATTTAAGCATCCTATCTATAGCCACCCTGCACGTCTGAAACTACTTTAGAAGTTTTACAACAGGCTCAAGTTTTTCCTTGCTTCATTTCCATATATGTATTTATAACATAATCAATAATGTCTCCAGTTTCATTTATATAAAGTTGTTACCTGCTCCTAGTTCATTATCTTTACCGAAAACTGTATGTCATCATCTTGATATATTTTCTCATCTCTTTGTGGGTGACTGACTTTCTATCTCCATGGCCTAACAAGTCCCTTCCAACAGTTGCCACATTCACAGGCATCAGAAGGAAAAGCACAAGAAAGGAGTAAGGAAATATACTTTAGTCACTCAAAAGACTTAGCCTTGTATGCCAGGATTCACTATGCAAACTATGTTTCAAAAGGGGAAGTTGGAGATGTCCCATGAATTAATGTCCTGGTTATCTTTACTCTGTAAATCAAACACAGAAAAGTGTTTCATCCTCATTCCCCTTGAGCTGATTAAGTAACCTGACCCAAAGGAATACATGGGAAAACAGTCATTTGTATCAAAGTTCTAAATTACAGCTCATCATATACAAGGCTACAAATGCTGAAAAATAGAGTCTAATCACATCTCATTCATAGTCAAATCCAAAAAATATTAAACACATATTTGCTTTCCTCTTTCCTGCTTTCTTCACTCATTGACAAGTCACGGCTCAGCCTGTGGTCCAGACATATCCAGAGTGGGCTTGGTATTTCATATCAATGAACTGGCACACAGTTTAACACCCATATGCAAACAGGACAACCTGGTCAACATTCAGACATTTTCCAAGTATATTTGCTTGTGTCAAGTTGACAGTTGAAATTCTACAACTTTTAACTTGAAAAACACCCTGCACAAGCTTTCCTGTCCATCCTTATTAACCAAGGAGTCCTGTTTTTCCTAACAAAAAACACTTTTAAATTCTTAAATCCCATTGTATTAATCAGGGTTCTAGAGTCCTTATGAGTAATATCTATATAGTAAGAGACTTTGTTGGTGACTTATAGTCTGTACTCCAAGTCCCAACAATGGTCAGAAGCAGCTGTGAATAAAAGTCCAAAGATCTAGCTTTGGCTCAGTTCCACAAGGCAGTAGGGAGAAAAAGAGAGATTCTTTCTTATTCCATTGTCCTTCTGTAGGTATCCAACAGAAGGTGTGTCCCAGATTAAAGGTGTGTACCACCATGCCTGGAACTGGGACTTGCTTTGCTCCAGGTGACCTTGAACTCAGAGATCTCCTTGCTTAATCTCCTGGGATTCATAGCCACTGTGCCTCAAGATCTCATATCCCAAGATCCACGTCAGAAAACTTGAAACTCCCATCTTCAAGATCATGATCAGAGGTGAGCCTTCCAATGCTGTATTGTAATTTACTTAAGATATATTCAAGTTGACAACCTGGAATAGCCATGATACCACAGTCTTTAAAAATTCCAACATTTAAAAAAAACTGAAACCCTAAGTTCCCTGTGTAGATTCCTTGAAATTAACAACAACAAATGATTAGTATCCCAATATTTCAAAGTGGAAAAAAGAGAGTAGTGTAATCAGTCCTACTTAAGGAGAGCAAAACTGAATAGCTTCTGTTACCACAATGTGCAAATTCAATGAAACATAATGATACTCTGGACTCAAAAAGACTTGGGAAACTCTGTGTTTCAAGCTTGGTCTGTAATACAGCCTCCCTCACATGCCAAATCCATTCCATACCTGCTCTTCTCCTAAGGGTTCATTCTATGTTCTAGAGTATATCATATCTTCAGGTGTCCACTGCAAATAGTGTCCTCTCCAGGGCTTTCTAAAGGGATTTCAAATATGCCTGAGGGCCATAGGCTCTCTTTCATATTCTCAAAAATTAGTACCACACAGAAGATAATTACTCTGCCATACTTAACTCAGGATATGGCCTCATTTCTTTGGATCACACAGCTGCATGAGGTTTTGAAGTAAAACAGGAGATGCCAATTGTGAACTGATACACCAGGTTATTTTTCAGTGACACTGTTCTGTGATAGAAGACCAAGAGACCAAAAGATCAGGCAGATCCTGTTGTTTGGTATCACAATGTCTTATACCAGCTATGTCTTATGCCAAGAATGATGACTCATAAGTAGAGTATTTATATTCTATTTTTAATAAAGAAATAGGTTGAGGTAAGCAGAAATTACCATACAATGTGATATAGACACCAGGAAGCTAATGAAGCAATATTGCACTGAGAGACAGAGTTTTAAATTAGCCCAAAACTCAGCAACAGGACCTGACTCAGGAAGACAGATTGTTAAAAATGCAAGAGAACTACTTCGATTATCACCTGGTGTGAGTAACTGTTATGCCCCTGTGATGTTTGTTTAAGGCCCCACTGTGCCTTCCAGCTATTGTGTCCTGCAGAGAGCATTTCAGGAAGCAGGCTGCCCAAGACTAACCAGATGTGTTTCAAATGCAGATGCTTAATCAACTCTGACAAACTTTTACCCTGACAGGACAAGAGATAAAAATAATGAGGACATGAGGACCCTTCTCCTGATTTAATAGCTCTGTTCCAGGAACCAGGGGGCCATAAAACCTTTTGGCTCCCCTTATTTCCTGGAGCCATAAAACAATCCTGTAACTTGTGGTATCTTTGACATTCCCCTTTGACATCCCCTCATCCCCTGGGGTTCACAACCTCTTCTTTAAATACTCTTTCTCCCAGCCTCTCAGGGTCGAACTCCACTGTCCCTGCGTGGGATATGAGTCTCGACCCCAGTGCACTGGTTCCTATTGATAAACCTCATGTGATTACAGGAAGGATGGTTTTGTGTGAGTTCTTGGGGGGATCGCATCATCCCGAGACTTGAGTGAGGGTCTCCTGCTCTGGGGATCTTTCAGCACAAAGCAACAAAGGATACTTCTGGATCATTATAGACAGAGTACCCAGCAGTCTGGAGGCTGGTGACCTAGTATGGGAAGAAACAATAGGCTCTTCTGATCCTAAGCCAATGATCTCATAAAGTGTTGGCCTTGTCCTACAGGCACTGCCAAGCATGCTCCTTGTTATAGAGAAAGAACTTAGTATTTCGCATATAATATGCATAAGAGACTCAGAAAAGGGATGCAAAGACCTGCACACACAAATCTTAATGGAACTAACATGTATGTTGATGAAACAACTTTTCTTCTCCATACTTTGTAGCCTCAGGGAAAAGCCTGGGAGGACCCCGGACTTCAAGACAAAGCTGTAGTGCTGCTCTCTTTCATAGGCAAAACTTCCTCCACAGCACCAACAGATTTAGCACACATGAATTGAGTGAAAATACTAAAGAGGCTCAGGACAGATAGGTGTGCCTGCCCCTTTCAAAACTGTAGGGCCTACATGTATCCCTGAATATGTGCCATCACCAGGGACACAGGGATGATCACTATCCCAGTACACATGCCAGCTGGGATCACCACAGAGCCCAGCACAGGAGACAACTCACCTCTCTGCTCAAGTCCCATCTTCTTTCTGATCCACACTTCCAACCAGAGCAGATTAGACTGCCTGACCTGCTACCACACCCTACACCCTGAGCACCTCCCAAGAGATCTGCCACAAGCTTTTCAGGAGGTCTCCTTTAACCAGGGACACAGGTGGATGGCTCCAATGAGAGACAAACAGTCCAGTTAACATTACAGTTAATCAGAGAAAAGCACAAGAATATAAGCAAGAGAAGCCAAGGTAATGTGGTACCATTAGAAAACAGTTCTGCTATAACAGCAGGCCCTGGATACCCTAACACACCTGGAAACTAGATTCTGACCTGACATTCCAACTCATAAAGATGAAAGAGGCCTTTAAAGAGGATATAAATAATTCCCTTAAAGAAATACAGGAAAACACAGGCAAACATGTTGAAGCCATTAAAGAGAAGACAAGTCAATTCCTTAAAGATATACAGGAAAACATGACCAAGCAGGTAAAGGAATTGAACAAAAATGTTCAAGACACAAAAAATTGAAATAGAAAAAAGGAATTCACAAATGGAGGCAACAACCTTGAAGATGGCATACCTAGGAAACAGTTCAGGAACTTCATCACCAGCAGAAGACGAGGGGGGGAAGAGAGAATCACAAGTATAGAATATGAAGATATTACCACATTGGTCAAAGAAAATACAATATATAAAACGCCCTCATCCAAAACATGGAGAAAATGTGGAACACAATGAGAAGAACAAACCTAAAAATAATAGGAATAGAAGAGAGGGAAGAGTCCCAGGTCAGAGGGTCAGAAAATATCTTCAACAACATTTTAGAAGAAACTTCCCTAGTCTGAAGGAGGAGATGGCCATAATTTACAAGAAGCTTACAGAACACCAAATAATTTGGACTAGGAAATAAAATCCTCTTGTCACACAAAAATTAGAACACAAAATGCACAGAGCTAAGAAAGAATATTAGAAGCTGCAAGGAGAAAAGGCCAAGTAACATATGAAGGTAGAACTGTGAGAATTACACCACACTCCTCAAAAGAGACACTAAACTGTGAAAATCCAGGACATATTTCATGCAGACCATAGGAGACCAGAAGTGCCAGCCCAGGCTACTATACCCAGCACAAATCCCAATCACCATAGATGTAGAAACAAAGATATTTCATGATTAAACCAAATTTAAACAGTACTTTTCTAATATAAAGCACTACAGAGGACACTAGACCCAATACTCCTACACAAGGTAAGTAACTACACCCAAGAAAACAAGAAATTAATCAACTCACAATAAACCTAACATAAGACACACACACACACACACACACACACACACACACACACTACCATGTCCAACCAAAAAAAATAACAATCTTTGATCTTTAATATTTATGAAAATCAATGGACTCAAATTCAAAATAAAGACACAAGCTAACAGACTGGATTTGCAAACAGGATCCAGCTTTTGTCTGCATACAAGAATAATACCTCAGTGACAAATGCAGAAGGAATTCTGAGTAAAGGTCTAGAAAAAAGTTTTCCAAGCAAATGTTCCCAAGAAACAAGCTGTAGTAGCCATTCTAATACCCAATAAAATAGACTTTCAACCAAAAATAACCAATGGAGATGGGGAAGGACACTTCATATTCATCAAAGGAAAAGTCCACCAATATGAACTCTGAATTCTGAACATCTAAGTCCCTATGAAAGGAAACCAGCATTCTTAAAAAATCAAAAACATTATTAAAGCTCAAAAAAATATTGAAACTTACACAGTAATAGTGGAAGACTTCAAGGGCGCACTCTCACCCATGAACAAGTTATTGAAACAGAAACTAAACAGACACACAGTAAAGCTAACAGAAGTTATGACCTAAAAGGATTTAACAGATATCCACAAAACATGTCACCACAATACAAAAGAAATAAATTTCTCAGGATCTCATGGAATCTTCTCCAAAATTGACCAGTTAATTGGACACAAAACAAGCCTCAACAGATACAAGAAGATTGAAATAATCTCATACATTCTATTGGATCACCAGGGTCTAAGAATGAACATCCATACCAAAAAAAGAAAAAGAAAAAGAAAGAAAGAAAGAAAGAAAGAAAGAAAGAAAGAAAGAAAGAAAGAAAGAAAGAAAGAAAGCAACAGAAAGCACACAGATACTTGAAAACCAAAGAAATGTCTAATCAATGACAACTTGATCAGGGAGGAAATAAAGAAAAAAATAAAAAATTCCCAGAATTCAATGAAAATAAAAGCACAGCATATTCAAAATCAGAGGACACAATGAAAGTAATGTTAAGAGGAAAGTTCATACCACTAAACGACTTTACAAAGAAATTGGAGAGATCTTATACTGAAAACTTAACAGAAAACCTGAAAGCTATAGAAGCAAAAGAAGCAAACATCCCTAAGAGGAATAGACAGCCAGAAATTGTCAAACACATGACTAAAACCAACCATTTACAAAGAGAACAATACAAAGAATCAAAAAAAACCAACAACAGCTGATTCTTTAAGAAAGTTCATAAGGCAGATAAACTGTTAAACAATGTAACTAATAATTATGGATACAGTATCCAAATTAAACTATTATTTAGCACCATAATAAGGAATAAATTAGGAAACATGAATAAATAACCCACACAAGTATTGTTTTATATCGATATGAAAACCATTCTCTTTGTACAATACCCAAAACACCACTCTGTCAGTCAGAGCAATCTAACATAAAGGCCCAATGTTCCCACACCTCGCTACAGAACAGTTAAGAACAGGAAAAGTGTACCCTACAGTACAAGGACAGTCTGATCAGTGAAGAACAAAGTTACTACAGAGGAAATATTCATACAGCTTTCCTATTTCTATTAGGATACTGCATTCTGTATACCCACTTCATAATTCAAAAACCATAAATAACTAAAACACACAGTGAAATGCTAACTGACTCATATAACGACTGACCTAATAGAGAAGATTTACATTATCAGTTTCAAAGTTGTAAAGTTTATAATATTTGATTGTGACAACATATTCAGTCCTTTAAAAACTTACTAATTTCCCTCTACTTTAACTACAACTATGATTTTTATTTCTTCCAAGTATTACTCTGAACACCCCTAGTAGTCTGTTAATATGATGCCTGTTGTATTAACATGACACCTAATTATGGAAAGATAATCCAGCTGTTAATACATTGAATTGAAAAATATTTTGCTTTGAAATGCCAAAAGAAAGTCATCACAATAAATGAAATCTCAGCATATCCATTAATATGAATATTTTTCTAGAAAAGAGTAAATTAATTATTTTAAGAATGTTAAAAATGCTTTATCTGTAAGAGAGGAAACTATTCAGGAAATGTTAAAATAAAGAAAAGTGTCACTTCACAGCATGCCTGGCATGGGCTCAATTCTTAGTGGGTTGCATCCTTGATAAACACAGTGAATGGCCACACTCAGTAGACTCTACACAAGGCAGTCTCCTCAAAGTTCTCCTCACACTTAACTTTCAATGAATCCGTATATAATCATTAAACTGAAGGAGCCTCCCTTCACAAACGAGTAAGCCAGTCTGTCAGGAGATGTTAAATGCTATTCCGAAGGAAGAGTGTCAACAGGGAGGGTACTATAGAACTGATGTAATTCCAATTATTAGGCAAAATATAGGTATTTACTGCTTTATCTTCCTCATTTTATGCTCTTCAATTTGAAGCTCCATTTATATCTTAAAACACGGGTATTTTTAAGAGAGCAAAGTGCAGAGCGGAGGAAAAGAGGAAATAAGAAGGAGGCTGCAGAGAGAGCGGGAGGAATGGGCAGGCTTCTCCATGCCATAGGACTTTTTTTTTTTCATCTTTATTAAAATGGGTATTCCTTATTTACATTTCAATTGTTATTCCCTTTCCCGGTTTCCAGGCCAACATCCCCCTAAACCCTCCCCTTCAATGTGGGTGTTCCCATCCCCATCCTCCCCCCATTACGGCCCTCCCCAAAACAATCACGTTCACTGGGGGTTCAGTCTTGGCAGGACCAAGGGCTTCCCCTTCCACTGGTGCTTTTACTAGGCTATTCATTGCTACCTATGAGGTCAAAGTCCAGGGTCAGTCCATGTATAGTCTTTGAGTAGTGGCTTAGTCCCTGGAAGCTCTGGTTGGTTGGAATTGTTGTTCATATGGGGTCTCAAGCTCCTTGAAGCTCTTTCAGTCCTTTCTCTAATTCCTTCAATGGGGGTCCCATTCTCAGTTCAGTGGTTTGCTGCTGGCATTCGCCTATGTATTTGCTGTATTCTGGGTATGTCTCTCAGGAGAGATCTACATCCGGTTCCTGTTGGCCTGCACTTCTTTGCTTCATCCATCTTGTCTAATTGGGTGGCTGTATATGTATGAGCCACATGTGTGGCAGGCTCTGAATGGACATTCCTTCAGTCTCTGTTCTAAACTTTGCCTCCCTATTCCGTCCCAAGTGTATTCTTGTTCCCCTTTTAAAGAAGAAGTGATGTATCCATATTTTCTTCATCCTTCTTGAGTTTCATGTGTACTGTGCATCTGGGGTAATTTTAGCATTTGGGCTAATATCCACTTATCAATGAGTGCATACCATGTGTGTTTTTTTGTGATTGGATATTTTTCATCCAGTTGCCTATGAATTTCATAAAATCATTGTTTTTCATAGCTGAGTAGTACTCCATTGTGTAGATGTGCCACATTTTCTGTATCCATTCCTCTGTTGAAGGGCATCTAGGTTCTTTCCAGCTTCTGGATATTATAAATAAGGCAAGGACACTTATTCTTATTGAAGAGAACAAAGCTTTCTTCTTACATCTGGGTTTAATTAATTTAGCATCAAAAGGGTTGAAGCTTTTCCTTTCTTTATGCAATAAACATTGGAGCTCATTAAAAAAATACACTGGTATTTTAAACCATGTTTAAAATATACCATCTGATAGCATGAAAGGTAAATTAAGCTTTTGAAAAACCTTTGAACAACTTATTCTGACCTAAACTGAATACTGTAACTTAAAGCCCAGTATGGTATTGACAAACTTAAAAAATGAATAAATGAAAAGAAAAATTTAATTTTAAATAGGAGCTAACAAAATCAGGAGCTAATAAAATAGCTGGCCACACAGATTAGGCACTCACTGTAAAACACAGCAAGACTGATATTTTCTACTCATCACCACAGCACTGTAGTTTCACTAGCCTAATCAAATATTCATTTTTACATAGAAAAAGCCCACTTGAGTGTCTAGTAATTCCTTTTAATGCAACCACTTTTCAAAATGTTGCTGGGACAGGTGTTTAATCGGTGTGTGAAAGCTCTCGGTAAATACTGTGGATTTACCTGCTGGGATTTGGTGGAGGCTCCCTGTGACAGAAGCAGGAGTTTTTAGGGATGGGTTCCTGAGAGTAAGCTTGGCAACTTTAAGGCTGCTTCTGGGCAGATGAGGGCAGGTGCACCTGGCTCTGACTGTATGCCCCCTCAATCCCCTCCCCTGCAATTGCCTCAATCCTGGCACACTCTGTGGCTGGAGAGGCTGGTGCCAGGTAGAGAGGCAGTAAGGGCTGCCCAGGGCCTCACAGCAGCTGGTGTTGGACAGCCACGGAGGTGAGGCACCTCCCTTGCCCCTGCTGCCCTGGCACCTCAGGGTCTTTTCCAGCTCTCTGCTTCATACTACCTCAACTGCATTGAAGCTTTCCCTCTAAAGACTTGCTTCTCAGACATTTTCAGAGCACCTGGTCATTTGGCCCACCGTTTCAGACTGTTCAAATCATTTATTCAAATCAAAGCTTCATTTACACCTGCACTTTCTCAGCATACATAGCCTGGACAACACATGCTACAGCTAACCAGTTTTCTTTTTGTTAATCATTTTATTCACTTGCATTCCAAATGATATCTCCCTTCCGGATTACCCCACACAAACCGCCCATCCCATCCCCTTCCCCCCCTCCTATTTACCTCTATGAGGGTGCTCCTCCACACACTCAACCACTCACCCTTCACTTCCCTGCTCTAGCATCTCCCTATGTTGGGGCATCAAGCCTCCACAGGACCAAGGGCCTCCCCTTCCACTGAGGTCAGGTAAGGTCATGCTCTGCTACATATGTATGTGGAGCCATGGATCCCTCCATGTATACTCTTTGCTTGGTGGTCTAGTCCTTGGAATCTCCTGGTGTCTGGTTACTTGGTGTCTTTCTTCCTATGGTGTTGCAGTTCCCTTCAGCTCCTTCAGTCCTTCCCCTAATTCTTCCATCAGGGCCCCCATGTCCAGTCTGATGGTTGGCCTTGGGCACCTGCATTTGAATTGGTCAGGTTCTGGCAGAGCCTGTCAGGGGATAGTTATACCAGGCTCCTGTCAGCAAGTGTTTCTTGGCATCAGCAATAGTGTCTGTGTTTGGTGTCTGCAGATGGAGAGGGTCCCCAGGTGGAGTGGTCTCTGGATGGCCTTTTCTTCAGTCTCTGCTCCACGCTTTGTTTATATTTCCTTGTGACATGAACAATTCTGGGTTAATATTTTGAAACGGTGGGTGGCCACATCCCTCAGCTGGGGGGGCCATGATATCAACAAGATATAGTCTCTACTGGTTCTCTCTCCTCTTTGTTGAGTATTTTGCCTAATGTCATTCCAATTGTGTCCTGGGAAATTCTTGCTTCCCTGGCATCTGGGACTATCTAGTAGTTGTCACCAGTACCCATCCCCCATTACTTCATACCTCTGTTCATTTTCCTGACCCTTTGTACATATCCCCTTCTCCTCCCAGACCTCTCCCTGCCACCATTTTTCCCTATGCCTGCTATCTCCCTCCCAGGTTCCTCCCTCTTCTGCCTCCCATAATTATTTTGTTCCCCCTTCCAAGTAGGAATGAAACATCCACATTTTGTTCTTCATTCCTGCGCTTCATATGATCTGTGAATTATATTGGGGTATTGTCAAATTTGGGCTAATATCCACTTATCAGTGATAACATACCCTGTGTGGTCTTTTTGTGTCTGGGTTACCTTACCCAGGAAGATCTTTTCTAGTTCCATCCATTTGTCTGCAAATTTCACATAGACATTGATTTTTATACCTGAAAATTACTTTATTATGCAAATATACCACATTTTCTGTATCCATCCCTCTACTGAGGGAGATCTGGTTTGTCTGCAGCTTCTGGCTACTACAAATAAGGCTGCTGGTGAACTAATACCATCCCACAGTTCTCTGCACCCAAATCCCGTGGGAAAGAGAGCAGACCACCCAGGAGCGCAGACATCCCGAGGCCCCAGGACAGACTGCCACCTCTGCACACCTTGGCCCACATTCCTGGTCCAAGGGGAAACTGCACAGTGCCTCTGAACAGAGGGATATAGGAACAGACAGCTGCCAGTACCTGCAGTTCTGGTCTGCGCCCAGGACCAAACTGATCCCCCAAACGGTGCCCTGAAACCAAATCCCATGGGGGAGAGAGCTGGAATCTCAGAAGTGTGGATACTCCTGAGAAGTCAGTGGAGAATACCTTCTGCCCACAGTCCAGACCCAAGAAGGAATTGCATAGTGCCAACTGTGCCCGCGGGGTACAAGGACCTACATGAGCAATCAGGGGCAGGACCCTTTGATTCCTGCCCATGCCTAGAGCTGGAAGACAGTCTCCAGGAGTACTGCCAGAGCTGAGAGCGAGCACCTGTTCTCAGGAAAGGCTGAAAGAAAACAGGAAAACAGTTCTACAGGAGTGGGGCCACACAGGCCTCTCACAGTGACAAGACACTCCCAGACATGGCAAGACAGGCAAACACCAG
This sequence comes from Rattus rattus, assembly GCF_011064425.1. Lineage (NCBI taxonomy): Eukaryota > Metazoa > Chordata > Mammalia > Rodentia > Muridae > Rattus > Rattus rattus. The sequence goes on along the minus strand of NC_046166.1, from coordinate 20,071,482 downwards.
AGACAATACAATGGCTAGAGGCAAACGCAGGAACATAATAAACAGTAACCAAGACTACTTTGTATCAATAGAGCCCAGTTCTCCAACCAAAGAAAATACTGGATATCCAAACACAGCAGAAAAGCAAGATTTAAATTTGAAATCATATTTTTTTGATAATGATGGAGGATTTTAAGAAAGACATAAAAAACTCCCTTAGATAAATGCAGAAAAGCACAAGTAAAAAAGTAGAAGCCCTTAGAGAGGAAACACAAAAATCACTGGAAGAATTACAGGAAAACACAACCAAACAGGTGAAAAGTGTTGAAAATAGAAATAGAGACAATAAAGGAAGCACAAAGGGAGACGACCCTGGATAAAGAAAACCAAAGGTAGAGACAAGGAGTTGTAGACACAAGCATCACCAACAGAATGCAGGAGATAGAAGAGAGAATCTCAGGAGCAGAACATACCGTAGAAAAAATCGACACAACTGTCAAAGATCATGTAAAATGCAAAAAGCTCCTAGCCCAAAACATACAGGAAATACAGGACACAATGAGAAGATCAAACCTAAGGATAATAGGTATAGAAGAAAGTGAAGACTCCCAACTTAAGGGGTCAGTAAATATATTCAACAAAATTATAAAAGAAAACTTCCCTAACCTAACGAAAGAGATGCCCATAAACATACAAGAAGCATACAGAACTCCAAATAGATTGGACTAGAAGAGAAATTCCTCCCGTCACATAGTAGTTAAAACAGCAAATGCACAAAACAAAGAAAGAATATGAAAAGCAGTAAGGGAAAAAGGTCAAGTGACATATAAAGGCAGACCTATCAGAATTACACCAGACTTCTCACCAGAGACTATGAAAGATAGAAGATCCTGGAAAAATGTCACACAGACCCTAAGAGAACACAAATGCCAGCCCAAGTTACTGTATCCAGTAAAATTTTCAATTGCCATAGATGGAGAAACCAAGATATTCCATGACAATACCAAATTTACACAATATCTTTCTACAAATCCAGCCCTACAAAGGATAAGAGATGGAAAACTCCAACACGGGGAGAGGAACTACACTGTACAGAAAGCAAGAATAAAATTTCCTTGCATTGAAACCAAAAGAGAGACAAACAAACATAATTTCACCTCTAACAAAGAAAATAACAGGAAGTGACAAACACTATTCCTTAATATCTATCAACATCAACAGACTCAATTCCCCAATAAAAAGACATAGGCTAACAGACTGAATACATAGAGAGGACCCAGCATTTTGCAACATGTAGGAAACACATGTCAGAGACCAAGACAGACACTACCTCAGAGTAAATGGCTGGAAAAAATTTTCCAAGCAAATGGCCCAAAGAAACAAGCTGGAGTTGCCATTCTAATATCAAATAAAATTGAATTTCAACCAAGAGTCATTAAAAAAGATAAGGAAGGACACTTTACATTCATCAAAGGAAAAGTCCACCAAGATGAACTCTCAATCCTAAATATCTATGCTCCTAATGAAAGGGCAAATACACTCATAAAAGAAACCTTACTAAAGCTCAAAGCACACATTGTACCTCACATGATAATACTAGCAGACTTCAACCCCCCACTCTCATCACTGGACAGATCATGGAAACAAAAATTAAACAGAGACATAGAAAAACTAACAGAAGTTATGAACCAATTTGATTTAACAGATATTTACAGAACATTCCATCCTAAAACAAAAGGTTATACCTTCTTTTCAGAACCTCATGGAACTTTCTTCAAAATTGATCATATAATCAGTCACAAAACAGGCCTCAACAGATACAGGAAGATAGAAATAATCCCATGCATCCTATCAGATCACCACGCACTAAGACTGGTCTTCAATAACAATAATAATGACAGAAAGCCCACATATAGATGGAAGTTGAACTATGCTCTACTCAATGACAACTTGGTCAAGGAAGTAATAAAGAAAGAAATTAAAGACTTCTTAGAATTTAATGAAAATGAAGAGAAACCATTCCCAATCTTATGGGACACAATGAAAGTGGTACTAAGAGGAAAACTCATAGCTCTGAGTGCCTGCAAATAGAAACAGGAGAGAGCATACATCAGCAGCTTGACAGCACACCTAAAAGCTCTAGAACAAAAGGAAATAAATAAACCCAGGAGGAGTAGAAGGCAGGAAAAAATCAAACTCAGAGCTGAAATCAACCAAGTAGAAATGAAACGGACTATACAAAGAATCAACAAAATCAGGAGGCAGTTCTGTGAAAAAAAAAACAACAAGATAGATAAACCCTTAGCCAGACTAACCAGTGGTCACAGAGAGTGTATCCAAATTAACAAAATAAGAAATGAAAAGGGAGACATAACAAAATCTGAATAAATTTAAAAAAATCATCAGATCCTACTACAAAAGCCTATATTCAACAAATTGGAAAATCTGGAGGAAATGGACAATTTTCTAGACATATACCAGCTACTAAAGTTAAATCAAGAACAAATAAATCATCTAAACAACCCCATAACTCCTAAAGAATAGAAGCAATTATTAGAAGTCTCCCAACCAAAAAAAGAGCCCAGGTCCAGATGGGTTCAGTGGAGAATTCTATCAGACCTTCATTGGAGACCTTAAACCAATACTGTCCAAACTATTCCACAAAATTAAAACAGACGGAGGACTACCAAATTCCTTCTTTGAAGCTACAATTACTCTTATACCAAAACCACACAAAGACCCAACAAAGAAAGAGAACTTTAGACCAATTTCTCTTATGAATATTGATGCAAAAGTACTCAATAAAACTCTTGCAAACTTAATCTAAGAAAACATCCATCATCATCAAGTAGGCTTCATCCCAGGCATGCAGGGATGGTTTAATATACAGAAAACCATCAATGTAACCCACTATATAAACAAATTCAAAGATAAGAAGCACATGGTCATTTCATTAGATACTGAGAAAGCATTTGACAAAATTCCACACGCCTTCATTATAAAAGTCCTGGAAAGATCAGGAATCCAAGCCCATATCTAAACATAGTAAAAGCAACATACAGCAAACCAGTAGCTAACATCAAACTAAATGGAGAGAAACTTGAAGCAATCCCACTAACATCAGGGACTACACAAGGCTGCCCACGCTCTCACTACTTATTCAATATAGTACTGGAAATCCTAGTCAGAGCAATCAGACAGCAAAAGCAGGTCAAAGGGATACAAATTGGAAGGGAAGAAATCAAAATATCACTATTTGCAGATGATATGATAGTGTACTTAAGCGACCCCAAAAGATCCACCAGAGAACTCTTTAACCTGATAAACAACTTCAGCAAAATGCCGGGGTGTAAAATTAACTCAAACAAATCAGTAGCCTTCCTCTATCCAAAGGATAAAAAGGCTGAGAGAGAAATTAGGGAATGGCACCCTTAACAATAGTCCCAAATAACATAAAATACCTTGGTGTGACTTTAACCAAGCAAGTGAGAGATCTGTATGACAAGAACTTCAAATCACTGAAGAAATTGAAGAAGATCTCAGAAGATGACAAGATCTTCCATTCTCATGGATTAGCAGGATTAATACGTTAAAAATGGCCATTTTGCCAAAATCAATCTACAGGTCAATGCAATCCCCATCAAATTTCCTACTCAATTCTTTATAGAGATAGAGAGAGCAATTTGCAAATTCATTTGGAATAACAAAGCCCCAGGATGGCGAAAACTATACTCAACAATAAAAGAAATTCTGGGGGAATCGCCATCCCTGACTTCAAGCAGTATTACAGAGCAATAGTCTTCAAAACGTTATGGTATTGGTACAGAGAAAGGCAGGTAGATCAGTGCAACAGAATTGAGGATCCAGCAATGAACCACATACCTGTAGCCTCTTGATCTTTGACAAAGGAGCTAAAACTGTCCAATGGAAGAAAGATAGCATTTTCAACAGATGATGCTGGTTCAACTGGAGGTCAGCATGTAGACGAATGGAAATGGATCCATTCTTATCACCCTGTACAAAGCTTAAATCCAAGTGGATCAAGGACCTCCACATCAAACCAGATACACTCGAATTGATAGAAGAAAAACTGGGGAAGAGTGTCAAACACATGGGCACTGGGGAAAATTTCCTAAACAAAATAAAAATGGCTTATGCTCTAAGATCAAGAATCAACAAACGGGACCTCATAAAACTGCAAAGCTTTTGTAAAGCAAAAGACAATGTCATTAGGACAAAACGGCAACCAGCAGATTGGCAAAAGATCTTTACCAATCCTACATCTGATAGAGAGCTATTATTAATCCAAAATATACAAAGAACTCAAGGAGGTAGACTCCAGAGAGCCAAATCACTCTATCAAAAAATAGGGTGCAGAGCTAAAGAAAACATTCTCAGCTGAGGATTATCAAATGGCCAAAAAGCATCTAAAGAAATGTTCAACATCCTTAGTCATCACGTAAATGCAAATCAAACAGCCCTGAGATTAAAAAAAAAAAAAAAAAAAACTCAGGTGACAGTAGACGATGGTGAGGATGTGGAGAAAGAGGAACACTCCTCTTTGTTGGGGGGATTGCAAACTTCTACAACCTCTCTGGAAATCAGGCTGGAGGTTCCTCAGAAAATTGGACATTACACTACCTCAGGACACAGCTCTACCACCCTTGGGCACATACCCAAAAGATGCTCAAACATACAGAAAAGACACATGCTTCACTATGTTCATAGCAGCCTTATTTATAATCGCCAGGAGCTGGAAAGAACCCAGATGCCCTTCAACAGAAGAAAGGATTCAAAAAATGTGGTAAATCTACACAATGGAGTATTACTCAGCTATCAAAAACAATGACTTCATGAAATTCATAGGCAAATGGAATGAACTAGAAAATATCATGCTGAGTGAGGTTACTCAATGACAAAAAACACACTTGGTATGCACTCATTGATAAGTGGATATTAGTCAAAAACTCAAATTTCCCAAGACACAATCTACAGACCACAGGAAGCTCAAGAAGAAGGATGACCAAAATGCAGATGCTCCTACATTTTCTTAAAATTGGGGAAAATATTCATGTGATGGGATATGGAAGCAAAGTTTAGAGCAGCGACTCAAGAAATGGCTATTCAGAGCCTGACATACATATGGCCCATATATATACAACCACCAAAACTAGATAAGATTGATGAAGCTAAAAAATGCATGCGGAAAGGGACTGGATATAGATCTCTCCTAAGAGACAATCCAGAGCATGTCTAATACAGAGGTCAATGCTAGCAGCAAACCACCAAACTGAGAAGAGGACCCTATTGGGCAGAATTAGAGGAAGTATTGAAAGAGTTGAAGGAGCTTGCAACCCCATAAAAAGAAGTATGCCTACCAACCAGAGCCTCCAGGGACTAAACCATTACCTAAAGACTATACATGGACTGACCCAGGTCTTCAGCTGCATATGTAGCAGAGAATAGCCTTGTTGGGGTACCAGTGGAAGGGAAAGCCCTTGGTCTTGCCAAGATTGGACCGCCAGTTCAGGGGAATATGGGGGAGGGCAATGAGGGGGATGTATAGGAGGAATACCTGTATAGGGGAGAAGGAGGGGAGGGAATGTGGGCTTATGGAGAGGAAACCAGGAAGGGGAATAACCTTTGAAATGTAAATAAAGAAACATATAATAAAAAATTAAAAATAAATAAATTTCAAAATAAGTAAATAAATAAATAAATAAATAAGGCTGCTATGGAACAAAGTGGATCATGTGTCCTTGTTAAACGTTGGGGAATCTTTGTAGGTATATGCCCAGGGTTATATATCTGGTTCTGAGGCACGGTGTCCAGTTTTCTGAAGAACCTCCAGCCTGATTTCCAGAGTGATTTAACAAGCCTGCAATGCTACCAGCAATGGAGGGCGGTTCCTCTTTTTCCACATATTGGCCAGCATATGCTGTCACATGAAGTTTTACTCTTGGCCATTCAGATTGATATGAGGTAGAATCTCATGGTCATTTTGATTTTCATTTCCCTCATGACTAAGGATTTTGAACACTTCTTTAGATGCTTCTTGGACATTTGAAATTCATCAGTTGAGAATTCTTTACCTCTGTACCCCATTTTTAATAGGGTTATTTTTCTCTCAGGAGTTTAACTTCTGGAAATTCCATGAAGCCACAGTTATGTTGATAACTAAACCACACAAAGACTCAACAAAGAAAGAGAACTTCAGACCAATTTTTCCTATGAATATTGAGGCAAAAATACTCAATAAATTTCTAACAAACCTATTTCAAGAATGCTTTAAAATAACCATTCATCATGATAAAGCAGAGTTCTGCCCAGAGACGCAGGGATGGTTCAATATATGAATATCAATCAACATAATCTACTATATAAACAAACTAAAAAATACATTATCATTAAAAGCCTTGGGCAAAATACACCACCCCTTAATGTTAAAAGTCTTGAATAATCAGGAATTCACAGCCCAAATCCAAACATAATAAAAGCAAGGAACAGCAAACCAATGGGCAATATCAAACTGACAGAACGTTCACATATTCATGGAAGTTGAACAACTCTATCCTCAATGAAAACTTGGTCAAGGAAGAATTAAAGAAATAAAGACTTCTTAGAATTTAATGAATATGAAGATACAACATATCCAAATATAAGGGACACAATGAAAGCAGTGCTAAGAGTAAAACTCATAGCTCTGAGTGCCTGCAAAAGAAACAGGAGAGAGCATACTCAGCTACTTGACAGCACACCTAAAAGCTCTAGAACAAAAGAAACAAATACACCCAAGTGGTGTATTTGTAGAAGGCAGCAAATACTCAAACTCCGGGCTAAAATTAACCAAGTAGAAACAAAAAGGATTACATAAAGATTCAACAAAACCTGGAGCTGTTGCTTTGAGAAAATCAACAAGATAGATAAACACTTAGACAGACTAACCAGAGATCACAGAGAGTGTAGCCAAATCAACAAAATCATAAACGAAAAGGGAGACACAGCAAAATCTGAATAAATTAAAAAAAATCGTTAGATCGTCCAACAAACGCCTATATTCAGCATAACTGGAAAATCTGGAGGAAATGGAAAATTTTCTAGACAAATACCATTTACCAACGTTAAATGAGGAACAGATAAACCATCTAAACAATCCTGTAACTCCTAAAGAAATAGAAGCAGTGATTAAGAGTCACCCAACCAAAAAGAGCCCAACATTAGATGGATTTAGTGCAGAATTCTATCAGAATAGAAGATCTCATAGCAATACTATCCCGACTATTCCGCCAAATAGAAACAGATGGAGCAATACCAATTTCCTTCTATGAAGCTACAATTACTCTTATACAGAAACCACACAAAGACCCCATGAAGAAAGAGAAGTTCAGACCAATTTCCTTTATGAATATTGACACAAAAATACTCAATAAAATTCTTGTAAATGGCAAACAGAATCAAAGAACACATCAAAACAATCATCCATCATGATCAAGTAGGCTTCATCCCAGGCATGCAGGGATGGTTTAATATACGGAAAACCATAAACGTAATCCACTATATAAACAAACTGAAAGATAAAAACCACATGATCATTTCATTAGATGCTGAGAAAGCATTTGATAAAATTTCAACACCCCTTCATAATCAAAGTCCTGGAAAGAATAGGAATTGAAGGCCCATACCTAAACATAGTAAAAGCCATATACAGCAAACCAGTCGCTAACATTAAACTAAATAGACTGTAACTTGAAGCAATCCCACTAAAATCAGGGACTACACAAGGTTACCCACTCTCTCCCTACTTATTCAATATAGTTCTTGAAGTTCTGGCCAGAGCAATCAGACAACAAAAGGAGATCAAAGGGATAAAGATTGGAAAAGAGGAAGTCAAAATATCACTATTTGCAGATGATATGATAGTATATTTAAGTGAACCCAAAAGTCCCACCAGAGAACTACTAAAACTGATAAACACCTTACGCAAAGTGGCTGGGTATAAAATTACTCAAATAAATCAGTAGCCTTCCTCTACACAAAAGAAAAACAAGCCAAGAAAGAAATAGGGAAATGCCACCCTTCCTAATAGTCCCAAATAATAAAAAATACCTCGGTGTGACTCTAGCCAAGCAAGTGAAAGATCTGTATGATAATAACTTTAAGCCTCTGAAGAAAGAAATTGAAGAAGACCTCAGAAGATGGAAAGGTCTCCCAGGCTCATGGATTAGCAGGATTAATATAGTAAAAATGGCCATTTTACCAAAAGCGATCTACAGATTCAATGCAATCCCCATCAAAATACCAATCCAATTCTTCAAATAGTTAGACAGAACAATTTGCAAATCCATGTGGAATAACAAAAAACCCAGGATAGCTAAAACTATCCTCAAAAATGAAATCACTTCCAGGGGAATCACTATCCCTGAACTCAAGCAGTAATACAGAGCAATAGTGATAAAAAAAAACTGCATGGTATTGGTACAGAGACAGACAGATAGACAAGTGGAATAGAAGTGAAGACGCAGAAATGAACCCATACACCTATGGTCAGTTGATTTTTGACAAAGGAGCCAAAACCATCCAATGGAAAAAAGATAGCATTTTCAGCAAATGGTGCTGGTTCAACTGGAGGTCAGCATGTAGAAGAATGCAGATCGGTCCATACTTATCACCTGTACAAAGCTTAAGTCCACATGGATCAAGGACCACCACATCAAACCACATACACTGGAAGTTATAGGATAAATAGTGGGGAACTGTGTCAAACATGTAGGGACTGAGAAAAATTTCCTGAAAAAATGCCAATGGCTTATGCTCTAAGATCAAGAATCAAGACATGGGACCTTATAAAACTGCAAAACTTCTGTAAGGCAATGGACACTGTCATTAGGACAAAACAGCAACCTACAAATTGGGAAAAAATCTTTACCAATACTACATCCAATACAAGGCTAGTATTAAAAATAGATGAAGAACTCAAGAACTTAGGCTCCAGACAGCCAAATAACACTATTAAAAAATGGGGCACATGTGTCGGGCAGGCTCTGAACGGCCATTCCTTGAGTGTCTGTTGTAAAGATTGCCTCCATATCCCCTCCTATGAATACTTTTTTCCCCATTTTAAAAAGGATTGCAAGCGTCTGCATTTTGGTCATCCTTCTTCTTGAGCTTCATGGGGTCTGGGGATTGCATCTTGGGTAATTTGAGCTTTTGGGCTAACATACAATTATCACTGAGTGTAGACCATGTGTGTTTTCCTGTGAATGGGTTACCTCACTCAGGTTGATATTTTCTAGTTCTTTCCATTTGCCTCTGAGTTTCATGAAGTCATTGTTTTTGATAGCTGAGTAGTACTCCATTGTGTAGATGTACCACATTTTCTGAATCAATTTCTCTGTTGAAGGCATCTGGGTTCTTTCCAGTTTCTGGCTATTATAAATAAGTTTTCTATAAACATAGTGGAGCATGTTTTCTTGTTGCATGTTGGAGCATCATTTGGGTCTATGCCCAGGAGTGGTATAGCTGGGTCCTCAGGTAGTGGAATGTCCAATTTTCTGAGGAACCTCCAGACTTATTTCCAAAGTGGTTATACCAGTTTGCAATTCCACCAACAATAGAGGAGTGTTCCTCTTTCTCCACATCCTCACCAGCATTTGCTGTCAACCTGAGTTTTTTATCCTAGCCTTTCTGACTGGTGTGAGGTGGAATCTCAGGGTTTTTTTGATTTGCATTTCCCTGATGTCTAAGGATATTGAATATTTCCTAAGGTGCTTCTCACCCATTCGATATTCCTCACCTTTTAATTTGTGTCTAGCTATACACACACACACACACACACACACACACACACACACACACACATATCCACCAAAACTAGGTAAGATTGATGAAGCTAAGAAGAGCATGCTGACAGGAACCAGATATAGGTCTCTCCTACAGACACAACCAGAGCATGTCAAATAAATAGGTAAACACTAGCACCAACCCACTCAACTGAGAATGAGACCGCCTTGGGGAAATTACAGAAGGAATTGAAAGATCTGAAGGTTCTTGCCACCCCATAAGAATACCAAGGCCTACCATCCAGAGCTTCCAGGGATGAAACCACTACCCAAAGACTATACATGGACTGACCCAGGACTCCAAATGCATATGTTGCAGAGTTGGAATATCATTTCTGAGGCACCAGTGGAAGGGGAAGTCCTTGGTCCTGCCAAGGTTGGACCCCAGAGCAGGGGAATGTCTGGGGGTGTAGAACAGGGGAATGAATGGGAGGGCCTCAGTTATGGTGAAGGAGGAGGGGATAGGAGGCTTATGGACAGGAAAATGGGAAAGGAATGTACATCTGAAATGTAAATGAAGAAATATATCCCATCAAAAAAAAAAAGAAGAAGAAGAAAAAGAAAACGGACTGAAGGAGCTGGAAGGGGTTTCAACCCCATAAGATTAATTACAACATCAACCATGCAGACCCTCCAGAGCTCCCAGAGACTAAACCAGCAACCAAAGAGAATCTTGACACCCATGTGTTGCTTTTCTAGGTATCACATTATTTATTTACTGACTAACTCATTTATGAGATTTTGCTTTCTTTGTTTGTTTTGAATACGGGCACTGTAAGACAGGCTGGAAGCCTCCAACAGGGCTTCTAGCTGACCCTCTTGACACTCTAAACCTGTCTAGCTCCACATGGCTCCCGGCACTTAGAGAACTTTAATTAGTCCAGTAATGCCACTGTGTGCTCAGTTAGTGAATGATTCGAAATTGACAACAATATCTGTGGAGCCTGTTAAATTACAACAGTCAACACAAATCTAAGTAATCTTCCATCCAATAAAAACTATAATATATGTAAAGTAAAAAATGAGGGCTAGCCTTCATTTTAAAATTCTTGGATTGATCAGGAATTCAAGGCCCATACCTAAACATAGTAAAAACAATATACAGCAAACCAGTAGCCAATATCAAACTAAATGGAGAAAACCTTGAAGAAATACCACTAAAGTCCACAGCCTTCCTCTATTCAAAGGATAAACAGGCTCAGAAAGGAATTAAGGAAATGACACTCTTCACAACAGTAACAAATGATATTAAAATACCTAGGTGTGCCGCGAATCAGAAGTGAATGATCTCTTTGACAAGAACTTTAAATTTCTGAAGAAAGAATTTGAACAAGATCTCATAAGATGGAAAGATTTTCCATGCTCACATATTGGCAGGATTAAAATTGTAAAAATGGAAATCTGACCAAAAGCAATCTAAGATTCAATGTAATTCCCATGAAAGTTCCAACTCTATTCCTCATTTAGGTAGAAAGAGGAATGTGCAAATGCATTTCGAATAACAAAAAAATCCAGGGTAGTGAGAACTGTCCTCAACAATAAAAGAACTTCTGGGAGACTCACCATCCCAGGCGTCAGGATGTATTACATAGCAATAGTGATAAAAGCTGTATGGTTTGGTACAGAGACAGGCAGGTTGATCAAGGGAGTAGAATTGGAGACAGAGAAATGAACCCACACAACTTTGGTCACTTGATGTTTGACAAAGACACTGAAATCATCCAGTGGAAAAAAGACAGCATTTCCAGCAAATGCTGTTGAATCAACTGGCAGTCAGCATGTAGAATGCAAATCAAACTTTTCTTGTCACCCTGTACACAGCTAAAGTCCACGTGAATTGAAGATCTCCACATAGAAGCAGATACACTCAAAATAATAAAAGGAAAATTGGGGAAGAGCCTGGACCACATGGGCACTGGGGAAATTTTCCTGAATAGAACACCAATAGCTTAGGCTCTAAGATCAAGAATCAAAAAATGAGACCTCAAAAAATTGCAAAGATTATGCAAGGAAAAGGACACTGTCATTAGGACAAAATGGAA